>NC_143388.1:13040000-13213833 GCF_980474605.1 Leiobunum rupestre
TAAAGGGGGACAGGCAGAAAAAAACCTAGGCCTTTAAGTTTCTTACAACTGGAACGCGCCGCGCGTGCAAAACAAAAAATTTACGTCTTCAGCAGCGCGCGCTTTTACGTTGTTTTTCTGTCTCACCGACTTCTCACCAGGTGTCGCGGCGGACGCGCGCTTTTCGACTTACCGAAATTTCTATATTTTATTAAAAATTAACCACTCGATATAAATTTTAGTTTTTAATGGGCTATAGGGCTATCTAACTGGTTAAAGCTTGACCGTTCCCCTTTGATATTTGGGGTTGAAATGTTTCCAATATCAGACACCGTGGCGCTGCTCTGAAAGTACCAAGAACGTAATCTAGATTCTACTCCAGTACTTTATTTGTCCAAGATTTAATACTGGTCATCGTTTCTTAATCAATTTCTTTGGTTACTCAGAAACGAAATATTTAGAATTCCAATTAAAAAGTATCAAAACTATAAAATAACCAGTCAGGAAATCAATTTTTAAGTTACCAGCAGCATTACAGTTGGTTTTTCTCGAATTTGAGTTATTAATCATGTTAATATATCTTCACTTTAAATTATAATTTTTGGAATTTCAGAATTTTAATGAAAAGTCTAATGTGTTTTAATTTAATACTTTTAAAATGATGAAATGTATGAACTCTAGAGAATCTATAAAGATTTTCACAATGAACGAAGATAGTAGATTCGAAAACTGTTAAAGAGAGTATATACTAAGTCAAAAAATCATCTGCTAAGACGTACTACGACTGGTTTTAACGTAACTAGTATTAATTACCAATAAACCTGGCGTCAGAATGGTAAAATTAGGTGTTATCATTTAAAGAAAATTACAAAAACCTTTAAGCACTTACAGAGAGTTAAAACTCGAAACTAAAATCAGCCTAGTTTCGTTAAAGGGAATGTAAGTCTAAAAATCTCCTGAGCGGCACTACAAAATGTAACTACCGACAGTCGCCCCTAGTTACACCAAACCTGCTACGCTGTATTATCAGGCTACCCGAATTAAAGGCATTAAAGGCCACCCCCCTCCTACGCATTGTAACCCGGCCACCTAAATTAAGGGCTTTAAAAGTCGCTTGATGACTTAGGCCTAAGGTGGTGCCTTGGGTATTAGCCTAGCTGATTATATTATATTATATAATAGTGGCTTTAGGTCGAGGGGCTAACCACTCTCTGAAAATCTGTACACCGATTACATAAATATGAAAATGAATACAGCCTTTGGTATAGTGCTAAATCTGTACTCACTAACGTAATCATTTTAGTGCAGTCAAAGCTACAGGGGTTTTCCCCGATTACGGGGAGTGATCAGCCCCTCGCTTTAGGTGGAGCCTCGTGTAAGCCTATCCAAGAAGTATTATAAAATATACTCCCTTTAAATAGGGTCACATAACTTTATAATAAATATCTCTAATTTCAATGCCTATTAGCTCAATAATAATGATTAATTACTTATTTGCAGGAAAAACACGAACCAAAGACAAATACCGAGTGGTGTACACGGACTTGCAACGATTGGAATTGGAGAAAGAGTTCCATTACAGCCGCTACATCACCATCCGACGCAAAGGGGAACTGGCGCAATTACTGGCGCTGTCGGAAAGACAAGTGAAAATCTGGTTCCAAAACCGAAGGGCCAAAGAACGCAAACAGAACAAAAAACGCGAAGAAATGATGCGCAACAAAGATTCCAAAGAGATGCTGCACGCGCAAGTGCAACATTTGCACGCCATGTCCAGCCAAGGCTTAATGACGTCCCCCAACCACCAAGACGCGACTTCGCCCTTGTTACTCTCCATCAAACCCATTCTGGGATCGGATTCCGAACAATGCACTTGTTAAATGTTCCCGCGAGTGCTTCGATTTCACTGAACAGACTATTCAGACGAGGAAACTATTAACTCCATCATCAAAATCGCCAAGTGATAGTGAACGCGTTTAAACAAATTTGCCAAAGTGATATAAATTAAATATTTCGAAAGACTTATAAATGTGCATGATACGAAAATGAATTTTAATAGTTGTCAAAAAGTATAGGCTTAATTTAAAGTGCATCCGTTCGCGTTTTGGACTTAATTTATTTAGTCCACAAAATTACTGTCAATATTGTATATATTCAATTAATGCGATTTGCATTGTTTTGGCTTTATTTCGTTTTGCTGGAGGTTTTTTTTAATTTTGTGTATTGTAAATAAAGTTCATTTCTAAAACTATTCAAATCGTTATATTTTATTTTTAAATATTGTTTTACTCATTTTTTAATCTAAAATCCATGACACGAGTTAGACAGGTCTGTGCTATTTCTAAGATAAGTTAACAATATATTAAATTCTAATTGAAAGTTTGAATAAATAAAGTAGCAAAAGAAATTCTAATTAAATAGATTTCTCGTTAAATTAGCATTAATTGGGAAACAATTTCATTTAAAAAAAGCGAACTTAAATACTTTGCACTGAAAAATTAATACATATTAAAGAAAGTTATTTTTCAGCGAAAATTTGGCTTTTTTATTAGTTTTCATATTAATAAATCGGTAATGTAATGATTAAACACCATGGAATAATATATATCCGTGTCTATTACATCAAGGACAGTAGATACAGGGACGAGAAAGCAGGAAAAAAATTTCGATTTTAAACGTCTTCATATTCACGGGGAGTTAGATGTAAACAAACCGCGGCCATTGTTAAGACGTGGTTCACCATGGACAATATTATTGTAGTTAGTTTTTACCATTTTGATGTTAAATGAAAAATAAAACTACGAGCGTAAATAAAAAATGGCCATTTGTTTTGAACACTTAAGCCTCGCCAAGAACCGCTAAAATTAGGTGACCGCTATTTTTTTTGTTTACAACTAACTCTCCTTGCGTTTAGGTCGTTTTAGGTAATATATTCCAACAGAGGCTGCCAATACACTTTATCGTCCCTGTATCTACTGCCCTTGATTAGATTTACTGATACCAGCAGATTTGGAGAAAATGGTCAGTCAGGTCTAATGTTGAAATCTCTGGCTGAAATTTGGACTTATGTCACCATGGAATAATTTAGGAAGTAGTGGGATTACATTAAACTACACGAGAAATAAAACATACCAACAACTTTGGAAAGAGGAAAACTAAGCTTAACTAATCCACTTTTTTCCCTCCAAATTTGATGGTCTTTTTTTCCGAGTAGTTCAATGGATTAATTAAATTTGTTAATTAATTCCCGATTACATAACAGCGATTCTGCTCTTTAAAATTATATTCGCAAATAAAACTAGAGGTCGGTGACGGCTAATCATTATCCATGATTAAATTGATTTTTTTCGGGAAAAAAATTTAAACAAAGAAATTTACCGGTTAATATTTCGGAAAATAATTAAAAAACATGTATTATTCGTAAAATTTGAGCTTTTTATCGAAAAAAACGTCGTTTTTCCGATTAATTTTACAAATTTATCAAAAAAATTAATTGGATAATACAGGAATATAAATTACTTGATCAAAACGTTTTACGGATAATTTTGAGAGCTTTATCTATTGAATAAAAGTTAACCATCCCCAACCTCTAAATAAAACATTTATTTCGACGAGATTCCATTGAGACAGTGGTGGATATTTGAGGTATTATAATATTGATAGGATATTTACAACTGAAGTACACTAATTACATAAAAAAATATCGTTGAAATACGACAAAAAAGTCGTTAAATTTGCATATATTTCATAAAAATAGCCTTGTGGGATACGGGTCTGAAATGTTTCAAACCGAATGGCAGTTCAACATCAGAGATAATATATACAAATTTAACAATGTTTTTTTTGGTCCTATTTCAACTATACAAGCTTATCAAACTGCATTCCACCCTCGATAAAACATTAATATCACGGTAAAAATTAATAAAATTCTCGAGGATATATGAAAACGTTCCTAAAGCATATAAAACTGAATTTAACCAACGAACGAGTTGAGGTTTCTAAGGGCAATAGCATTATCCTCTGGTACCATCCTCGCTTACTTCGTTTACGAAAGCTCATCTGCTTTTCAATCACAAAATTTAAACATTGTCTGTATGAAAGACTAAAAATTTAAAGAAGACGAATTTTAGCTATACGAAGTAGGCGATTGTAACGTTTAAAATATCAACCTTTCTTAATCGCCTCCTATATTCTTTAAGTACCCCAGAATTGTTTGAATTTTGAGGGTTGGGTCAAAGAATATAAAGCCCCAGGAATGGAAGGTGTAGCTCCGTCTAGTGGAACTTTTGCGCCTCTCGTTTTTAAAGAGAGACCGGGTTGCGTTAACCGTTTCCGGTTACTCTGATTTGCTTTGCCGGAAGTTTCTAGCTCGGCCAAAACACGCGGCCAATAATTTCAATCCTTCCATTCATGTGGCTTTATATTCTTTGGTTGGGTTACAGAATCACGTGATGGAAAGGAATGAGCTATCCGAAATTCTGTCCGAATTTTTCAAACGATTCTGTGACCCTTTAAAAACCTGAATTCATTCTGGCTTAAACTAATTAACACTTTCAAATAAGTACGCGAAACTACATCAAGTCAAGGTATAAATATCGCAGTAGCATTTTTATCACTTTCCAAATAAGCGAGACAGATCTTGCTCTAAATGCGCCAATATTTCAAATCGTAAAACTGTGATGGGGAAAAACCACATAAGTCACGATAAATAAACCAGAGAAAAAGCCCCGTGAATAGTAAACTAAATAAAATCAGAGCTCAGAATTTCAAACGTGACCTGCAGAGTTGGGCCTTTTTTATGACAGGGCCATAATTGGGGAGGTCGTATATCTGCTCTTCTTCATACTTTAGCCAGGAGATATATGGTTTTTGCCGGAATGGAGCGCGATGATGGGCTGGCCCAGAATTAGGGGCACAGGCTTTTATGGGACCCCAACTAATTTGCGGCCGCTTCGACCATTACGGGGTATAACCCTTATTTGGACCCCCCCGTTCCATCGTCCTCGCCATTTACTCTCTCTCTCTCTCTGACCCCGGGGTCATAAACTCTACAATTTGTGCCCTGAGCGAAGCATATGGCACGCCATTTCCTTGTGTACTGATCATCGTGGTCGGCACATACGTGTTGCGGTGAATTATGTTGAAAAGTGTCTACAGGGCTAAGAATTTGGAGCGGTGGATACGAACCTTGGTATACATTTCTTAGTTTATCTATGATCTAACACAATATGAAGTTAAAAAAATGTAGCATTACGTTTATAAGCGGCTTTAGACATTTTTCGAATGTTCATTGTCAATTTTAATATCTCCTTGGAAATATTTGGACATTTTTAATATTTATGTCCATTAAAATATTTTGGCATTTTTAATATTTATGTCCATTAAAATGTTTGGACATTTTTAATATGTCCCTTCATATTTTTGAACCCTTTGAACATATTTAATGTGTCCATTCACATTTTTTTAACATATTTAATATTTATGTCCATAAAATATGGACATTTTTAAAATGTCCATGGGATTTTTCACGTTTTTAATATGTCCATTTTTATACGTCCATTCTAATTTCTTAACATATTTAATGTGTTCATTCGCATTTTTAAACATATTTAATATTTAAGTCCTGGAAACTTTGCAATTTTTAATATGTTCGTGGAACCTTTGCCATTTTTAATACGTTCATGAAACTTTTGCCATTTTTAATATGTTCGTGGAACCTTTGCCATTTTTAATATGTCCAGGAAACTTTTGCCATTTTTAATATGTTCGTGGAACCTTTGCCATTTTTAATATGTCCAGGAAACTTTTGCCATTTTTAATATGTCCAGGAAACTTTTGCCATTTTTAATATGTTCGTGGAACCTTTTCCATTTTTAATATGTTCATGGAACTTTTGCCATTTTTAATAAGCCTATGCACATTTATTGTAATTTGAACTTTTTTGAACATGAAATA
This sequence comes from Leiobunum rupestre, assembly GCF_980474605.1. NCBI lineage: Eukaryota > Metazoa > Arthropoda > Arachnida > Opiliones > Sclerosomatidae > Leiobunum > Leiobunum rupestre. Next base: position 13,045,935 of record NC_143388.1, read on the forward strand.
TGTAAGGGGTATTTTTACACGTTCTTAATACTAAATCATGGACATTTTCAGAACATTTGTATTATGTCCATGTATTTTTCAATAGGTAGAATTACGTTTAGTATCAAATTATAAATATAATCTATTATTATGAATATTTTCTTAAATTTAGTTTCATTACGGTATCAAAAATAACTTTGTAAAAAATATTACGCTTCACGCGTACGGCAATAAATCTCCAAAAAATTAGATAACACTTAACACCTGATTATTGTACCAAGTCACACAGACAACCGATCGGTGGCGACTATCAGAAGAACAATAAAATAAAGGGCTTATAAAACAGGCAGTTAACTTTCAGACTAATTATTAAGCCATGATAAAGGAAGATAATTTTTGTTTTTCACTGACATAAAGGTCGAAATCTTTAGACGCATTCGAGCGAAACGTGACCCAACAAAAACAAACAGTTTTGGCGAACCTTTACGACGACACCATAAAAAAGAAACCATTGGGTATACTTTTAAAATGTCGTTAAAGTTAGAAATAACGTAATTGTTTCCCCAAGTTTCAGCGCGGCTTAAAATCAACGTGATATTTCGATCAGGCTCGCGGCGATCAGATAGAGATGTTAAACGCTTTTCATGTTTCGATTGAGGCGATTCGACCTCTAACCTTCCTCTCTTTACAACATTTTGGGCTCGAGCCGCGAGCTCCCGGAGGAGAGGAGGATGGTGAGCCCGTTTTATGGCCTGGTCATAAATCTTCGCATCCCGAGGATCGCGCCAAATTGGCCTATGTCAAAAGGCCCCGAATTTACGACACTTTAGCGAATTTCGTCGCAAATTCATCTCGAAAACAGCTCTGTTCGAGTTGGATCGCGTATTATCAGAAGAGAAGTTAAAGATTTTGATTTTTAATTAACAATTATCAAAATATAAAATTTCCTTTATTCTTAATTGTACAGAGGCACTTATTTAAAGATAACTTCAGAGTTAAGTTCAATAAATACACCAATTTTTAATATTTAATAATATTTCAGATTCTACCAAAATATTTTGGTCTTGAAGTAATTGAACCCCTTAATTTTTATTAGTAATGTTAAAGGGAATATAACCTCAGGTTTTTTGATGTGGAACACCAACACTTCTTCATTTCCCGCTCCCTCCTATGGCTTCAGATATTTTTGGCGCTGGTTAGTGGTTTCCCACCAAAATTGTTAACATAAAAAACACAAAAAAAACCTTAAAAAAGACTTGAGGTTATATTCCCTTTAAGTTAAGAGAAATCACCTATTCAAAATTGTTTAAGGTTTAGCTTTTTTATCCCTTTTTCATTATGGACTATTCTACTTAATCGCGTTTTTAATCTCGTTTTATTAGTAATTCTTGTGGTTAGTATTTAGGCTGCTTTCACACTTTACCTAAAATTTTGTACATCGCTAAATAAAATAAGAAATAGATTACTGTGATAATTCCAACCAGTTTTCCACCTAGTGTGAAACAATCCTAAATGAAACGTTGATATTAAAGACAATATGAAATTGGTTCTGTTCGGTGAAGGCGTAGATGCAAACGGAACTAAATTCCCAGAAAGAAATGTTCCAGGACCAAAATAATAGCAATCCGAAACAGGCCAAAGGACGTAACTTTTCCTTACAACAGCATAGCAAACAAGTTTGGCGGCTTCCAATTATAAGAAATTTGTTCCAATATCACGAGATAGGTGGCGCTCCGAAAGCGACCAGAGAGAGATATATATATTTTTATATATCTTTTGGAGAGAAGAAGAAGGGGCAACACACCAGGGAGGTCCTCTCCTCCAATGGGAGGGCCCCGATTCAAATTGGCGGCACTAACAACGCGTACCTAAAAGCCCACTCTTCTCCTCCTTTTTATAAATTGTCGCTTTGCCCTTTGTCGTTATCCGCGTATCGCCTTCTAGCGCCGCTGGATTTTTATGGCGCCTCGTACGCGCTTTCCTCCCCTCGCCGTTTCCCCCGCAACGGTTATCTCGCCACCCCGTGACGTCAGCGAATGCCCGACCGTAAATCAAGGAGCGGGTTGTTAAAACGCCAGCGTTAATGCTTTTACGACCCGAGCGCCATCAAACGGCGGTCTTTGATGGTCTGTTTAATTACGGAGAAGAGGGTTATGGGTAACACCGGGGATTCAGCGTTGAAATTGGGAGGATCCGACCGTGCCTGCCCGCGAGGCCCACCGCGATGGAAAATAAATAACAATAGCTAGAAGGCAGCCCTGCTTCTTTGCCTTCTTCTTGAGCGAGGCTGCCAGGGAAGACGAGGCGTGATGCGCCACATTTTTGCGTCCCCGCGCGATATTTTATTGCACCTATTCTTTAGCTTCGACGTTTTCCGAAACAAGATTTCGCGGATATCCGCTAATTTTATCGCTATTGTGCGAAATATTTCGAAAATTTCGTATTTCTTACATTTTCCATCGAAAGGGGAAGTCTTATTGTTGAAGGAATTTCCCTAAAATAGTACTGATAAAAGGTGTTATCATTTACAGGAAAATATAAAAAAGCGTTTTAGCATTAAAATTCTAGACAAAGTTAAAGGGATTACATTCGAAGTCAAAAATTCGTCCGCTAATACGCTTTATAACACGTTTTTAACGTAACTAGCGCCAGGTACCCCAAGTAGTAAATAAGTAACTAAAATAACAATAACAAAACCCATTTTTAAATATCATTATGAACCTGCGAAGGTGCGTATTTCAAGCGAAAATATAGTAGCAGTATAAGAAAATCAATACTTTTCTTAGAAAGGTATATACTTTTAAAGAAGGGAATATCATCTAAAAATTTGGACAGACAGCGAGAACGTATTTTAAGCCCGACAAACAAAGTCTGCTAAACTATTCGGTGTAAAATTTGCTCAAGACCGGTGGTCGTTTTAACGATACCAAAACGCGTAAAAAGACGTAAAAAATCGTTTTACAAGTATTTATTTTCTTGGCTGACAACGGGATAAAGGTTAGGGCATGCTATCGATATTGAAAGCCACTTTGAATTCTTTGAAACGCACAATATAGGCCCAACGTATAGCGATATACTAGAAAAGAAGTATTGTAAACGATTTAATTTCGTGTTACACTGATATTTGTGGCTCAATAGCTTTTGTGCTTTGGTTAAAACGGGACGCAAGTACTAAGAGGTATAAATGCGACTGGCGCACTTCGGTACAAATTGTTATTGCTCCCCCATTATTACACAATTGAAGTATGTGGCTTACTGTTACCACGGCAATATCAATAAACTGTACAGAGTGAAATGAACTTGTTTATTTTTTATTGCAGATTGTACATTTCTTACATTTACAAAATTAATATTCTTTTGTGTTTTTGAAAAGGAAACCGTAATTTAATTTTTGGATTGGTTTTCCGAACGTTTGGCTTACAGTAAAATAGTTTCTTTGAACGTGATAAATGCATACATTGCTGAATTTTGCGTCTCTTTTAACAGACAAAAACCTAGCAGCTTTAAGGCTGGTTTACACTAGGGCAAAAATGCCACAACGGTGACAGTCGACGCAAAAATATTGAACTAGGCCTAACGGTAAATTTTCGCGTCGACGTTCACCGTCGTGGCGTTTTTGCCCTAGTGTAAACCAGCCTTAAGAGGTTCTCGCATTGGTCGCTAAGTCGCCTTACAGGGTATTTTAATTTCATCGAACCAGGAATTATGCTAAAAAAATACATTACCAAGAAATGTGAAATTTTCAGGATGTACACTGTTGGGGAAGGTCGTTGCTATTTGTAAATTTAAGCAAAATCGTGACACTTTCCACTGTTTTGGAATTTTTTTAACGCTAGGTGGTAGACGAAAACTGTCAATGAACCAGTTGTAGAGCATACTCGAAAACCGCCACTGAAATTGGTTTGGTCGGAATAGGTCAATTTGTCACTGTGATATAAGAACATGAAAAATAACAAGTTGGTAGTAGGTAGCCAAATCCTTTTCACAACTAATTTAAAAAGAAATCAATCTAAATTGTAATGTTTGTATGACTGCTAAAAATTAACGTTTTTAAAACTATTTATCTTTATTAGTAATTAATTTTGAGAAAAAAACTATTTCCAAAAGTGTAACAAAATTTAAAAAAGGAGGTTGTAAGAAGTCTACAAAAATGTCTAATTTATGTCAACTAAATTTACGGAAAATGACCGAGGCCTTTTTTTAGAACATTTTCCGTATTTTTCCGAAAAAAAAGGTTCTCATTCCATAATTAGCCTAATATTATTCACAAATTTAAATTTCTCGGCATATTGATTTAATCATTTTATTTGTGACTCAATCATTTTATTTGTGATTTAATCATTTTATTTTGGATTTAATCATTTTATTTGTGATTTAATCATTTTAATGAAGATATCAATATTGATTTAATAATTTCAATCTCAATTTAGTCATCTTAATGACGTTATCAATATTGATTCAATCATATTTTTGTGATTTAGTCATTTCAAGAACGATATCAATATTGATTTAATCATTTAAATCTAGATTTAGTCCTTTTAATGACGATATCAATATTGATATAATCATTTTTTGTGATATTGTTATTATAAATCTATTAATACCAAGAAATAGAGTTGTAAGTCACCAAAATACCGATGCCTTTTTTTTTTAAAATTGTCCTTATTTTTTTCCGAAACAAAAAATTCCCTTATTAGTCTAATATTGTTCTCAAATTTAAATTTATCGGAATTTTCACCTAATTTTATTGAATCCAAAAGTAAAACTAAACCTCTAATCTAATTTTGTATTTTTCCGATTTTTTTAAAATTGCTCTGCATTCAATTTTTCGTGAAAATTAACAATTTTATACATTTGTTATTACCAAGATATTATTAATTAATGCTATTTTCGTTTTACAGGACTAAAATAAAAATTACAAAATTTTAGTTAGCTTTAATTTAGATAATACAAGTAGCTAAGTCAGATTAGGGGAAGTTTTATATCTCAAAAAAGTTTTTCTCAATATTCCGCTTTGTTAAGGCCTTTTCACACGAGCCAACTTTTCAAATCAAAATGCTGAGTCAGCAAAAATGGATCAGTGATCCATTTTTTACTCGCGTACTTTTTTGGTGGATCAACTCATCGAACTTTTATTCACACGAACCAACTAGTTGACTCAACTCAAGTTGACTCATCTAGTTGGGTCAAAAAGTTGGCTCGTGTGAAAAGGCCTTAAGAGAGACAAGCTGGTGCATCTAAAGAGGCTCTCATCTTCGTCCACAAACAATTATTCTTCAACTAAGTACTGAGGACAAGCTAGTAATATCAAGAATTAATTAAGGTTTGGTAATATATCTTTCTTTCTTTGTAAATCGATTACCAGGTTTCGTTGTGAACGATAAATCGTGGGACTGATCCAAAGGCAGGTCACTATGCTTTAGAGTGTCTTAATAATCAGTAAAATAACGATTTAATCATTCAAATCTCGGTTTAATTATTCAAATCTCGGTTTAATCATTCAAATCACGATTTAATCATTCAAATCTCGGTTTAATCATTCAAATCTCGGTTTAATCATTCAAAACACGATTTAAACAACAAATCACGATTTAATCATTCAAATCTTGGTTTAATCATTCAAATCTCGGTTTAATCAACAAATCTCGGCTTAATAATTCCAATCACGATTTAATTATTCAAATCACGATTTAATCATTCCAATCTTGATTTATTCAGTTCAATCTCGATATAATCTTTTAATCTTGATTTATTCAGTTCAATCTCGATATAATCTTTTAATCTTGATTTTTTTCAGTTCAATCTCGATATAATCTATTAATCTTGATTTACTCAGTTCAATCTCGATGTAATCTATTAATCTTGATTTATTCAGTTCAATCTCGATATAATCTATTAATCTGGATTTATTCAGTTCAATCTGGATATAATCTATTAATCTGGATTTATTCAGTTCAATCTCGATATAATCTATTAACCTTCAATCTCGATATAATCTATTAACCTTGATTTATTCAGTTCAATCTCGATATAATCTATTAACCTTGATTTATTCAGTTCAATCTCGATATAATCTATTAACCTTGATTTATTCAGTTCAATCTCGATATAATCTATTAACCTTGATTTATTCAGTTCAATCTCGATATAATCTATTAACCTTGATTTACTCAGTTCAATCTCGATATAATCTATTAACCTTGATTTATTCAGTTCAATCTCGATATAATCTTTTAATCTTGATAAAATCATTTCAATCACGATTTTGTCATTTAATCGTGGCTTAATTAATCATGATGAAATATAATTGGATCTTTTGCGGGTGTTCTAATAATCCCTCGTGTTGATCGCCTACATTGTTAGAGTGATGCGGAGTACCCTGGGATTACGCGAAGAGTACGCAGATAAGGCTGAGATTACCTAATCATTACGGAAACGAGTAATTACGCAGAGTGATCAGTGTCTCGCGATAAAACCGAGTAAAAAATGCGTTCCTAGTCTCAAATTTCTAGATAATTCTCTGCCAAAACGAAACTGGTCAATTTAACCTTCCGATTCTTTACTTTTTCATTATTTTGCCTACGTAAGCCAGTGTGACATTTCCGATTCTTCGTCGCCCTTTTGTGTCCGCTTGCTAACGCGTCAAGCTTGTTTTCCACTAGCGCGCGTCATAATGTTATTTTCTTTACGCGCGTAAAAACGTTTGAACGTTTCAAAGCTGAGAAACGCGTCGTTGCGCGCGCTAGTGGAAAACAAGCATCACACGTAGCCTTTGACAGCGCCTCGCTAGGGGGAGATTTTCTTCTTGCGATGACGTCACTTCGTTACTAGCTCTCAGTAAAATATTCCCCAAAGTGACAAACTTATCTAAAAATATTAAAGAATTTTGGTAAGCGTTATATTGAGTTTCGAATTTTCAGTAAGCCTTGGCGCCAACACGGGCCAAATATTGATAAATCCAGGACGTGACTCTGGTACCTTCACACATACTAAATCGGTCGTCCACCAAAGTAATAGGTGGCCATTTTAGTAGGAGGGGGAAAGGAGCAAAAAAAAAAAAATTGGGAGCCAAATCAAGCAGAAATTTCCGGTTTCCGTAACGCTGTCTTGTGTTGACTAAATCGGAATTCGGAAATAAGTGGCGGTTGTTATTAAAAAATCCTGCCATATTGACCTCTCAGTTTTAGATTAATTTTAACTATTCTAGGAAAGTATTATATAATTATATATATTATACTAATTATGAACTTAGTACGTATAAAAATACGTGCTTACATTTAACAACACTATATAACTGTGAATAAATATTCCGGCATATTTACTACGACGACCACGTGTATTATTTTTGAAAACTGCCCCTAAAAAATATGCCCCCAAAATGACGTAGGTCCACGATCGCGCGTTTTTCCAATAGGGGGCAATAGTGGTCGGGTGTTAGCGCTATTGGACAGGTTTTTCGCATAGAGTCATGTCCTGGATTTATCGATATTTGGCCCATAGCGCCAATAAGCTAACTATTCCTGTAAATTACACACAGCGCCAAGTTCGTTCGTGACGTATATGTGAACTAGCTTCATAATACGATCGATTATTTTCTCCTATCATGTTTATAGGCCATTTACAGGGCAATAATAATCTGGTGTGAAATAACTGTTTGGAACTGGCCGTCTTGTTAAATGAAATAAAAATAGCGCAGTGACTGCCATCTGTAGGCAAATAAATTCGTCATGAAATTATATTTATAGTAACAAGTATTACGTTTTCGATATTTGATAAGACTTACTAAAGGCAAAGGTCAACTTTTACATTGTTTAGAATGGCTTCTGATATCATTATTGTTTCGTAGTTCTTGAAAATGCCGATAGATGGCCAAACCGACGCTCTCCGAGTGGTAGGAACCAGGCGCTAAATTCGAAACAGGTTATCGGAAGACCGCTGTGAAGGAAATTTGGGAGTCAACGAATCATCTAGGAAATGACGATAAAATAACAGATCACGATTTGGAATTGTTTTAAAATAGATATAGCACCGGCATTAGTTCGATATGGATAGCTTTCCATCTCTCGCTATTTCAACCTGTGAATTATGATATACGACCCTAGCATTTAATTCTTTTTTATCCTCGTTCTTTGACCATTAGGTCGAAGATTATTTTTAGCGTTAAACTCCAAACGCGCAAACTCCCAAATACCTTTTGATCAAGGTCGATTACGATCTTTAAGTAGAATGGATTACGGTGGTAAGACAAAGGTGTTATTATGTGTTATATTCGGTTTTAAATTTCGAAATTTTTACGAAAGATCGTAAGGGCTAATGGATATTATTTAATCGTGGACGGACCAATCTGAAGAGGGACTTGTAACTTTCGCGACGGTACAATAAAATAAAATGACTTTATTCGTGACGGAAACGAGTGTAGGTGGCGTAACGGCGCTAGCTTCTCCGAGGTAGCGCCTATGATCTAGCGTCTGCTACAGTCAAATTAAAAAGTCATAAGAACGTTTTTTATGAAATAAACTTATAAAAATTTTAGCAATCGATGCAAAAATAATATTAAAATGCAAGTATCATTATTAATAAAGTTAAATTAACGAATAACGATGAGGAAAATCTAATAGCGTCTGCTTTAGCCACTACCTATCTAGAATTCAATGGCGAACCAAAGAGGGCGTAGCGATAGTTTTTGGTCGTGAATACACTTTTTTGGGTACTCTTTCAGAAGGAGTTGAAACAGGGGATGAACTGCAATTTTAATCAATATTTTATTTTTCCGATATTTATTCGTTTACGATTGGATAGATTTTTCAATAGCATATGTTTTATTTTTCAAAATTTTATTAGTCGAAATGTTGACAATATTTATAAACTTAGTTTTTTTAAAGGAAAAAACATTTTGTAGAGAGGAATTTCAAATAAAACTATTTGAAGTTTAATACGCGTGTTTAAAAGTTTAAAATTTATGAAATATTAGGCTTATCTAGTAATCCTACTAGTCAGACTACTAGCTAAGCTTAGTTTTATATACGTTTTAAATAAAAGTAAGAATTTCCTTTTTGTACGGATGATTGTATCGTAATTGAAGAACTAACGTCACAGGCCATTAAACAACAGAATAATAATACAAAATCCCAAAAACATTTACGTCTAACGCAATTAAGTTCTTTCACACATCCCATAACTTGTAAACGCTTTCTCGAATTTCGTTGTTTAGATACCAATTTACATATTTTATCCGATAATAAGATTCGCGAGAACACAATGGTTCTTTTGTAGACGGGAATGGAGTTGTAACTGACCTCGGAGAGGCCGATGACCCGATTGGGGAAAATAAATCCAGGCTTCTTAGCTCACCCACTGGGTCAGTCTGGCGTTTGTTCCAAAAGTGGGAACTGTCTTCACGCGTACGCTGAATTAAAACCGTGATAACAGGGTTCTGAATCGCCATGATACCCGCGCAGACGCCATAAGAGCAAACCGGTCTCCCGAACAAAGAGTTTTCGCGCTTATTATATAAGCAAAGCCATGAAAATATTTGGTAAAAATTCAAGACGAGCGAGTTTTGAGTATTTTACTAATCGTTAAGAGTTGCAATGTCATTGTCAGGGAGTTCAAGACGGGTTATAATGACCTCCAAATGTGTGCCTACATTTTGATAAACTAAAAACCCCCTTTTCTTTTGGTTCGTGTTTCCAGAAAGGGCATTTACACATTTAAATATAATCAAGGATTGTATTTTTTGACTTATTTTTATTACTGGTTATTTTACTTCAATTCATTTTAGTTCGAGGAAGTTTTAGCGATAGTGTCAATTAAATTGTCTGTTGTCAAATAAATAAATTTAAATTCTAAATTTATCTTCGCTTTCCAACCTATTAATATTACCATAAGTAACATAATAAATGTAAGTATGACACTGAACGATTTCGATTGATGAAGGACCGTCGCGGAGAATTTACGTAATCAGAAGCTTCGGTCGAGGATATTTGAAAACGCGGTTTCGGTGTCAAATTCGAGAATAAATACCTTTTATTTTAACAAAGTAAACGTTATTTTTACTGTTGAAAGCGTTTCAGTTTTCAATAAATCTTTGCTGATCTGTCAAAACGGCTGCCGGCGGCGTTTTCACCGTCAGTTTATCCGACATTTTCAAAGATTGAGCCGCTATGGAAAGTTCTCAGTTCTTATTTACACGTGGTCATTGGCGAAACAGACTATCATTAAAAAAATTCGCCTTGAGAAAATAGGGAGAATCATATTTAATTTTCATAATGTTACTTATGATATTAAACGTTGTGTTGGTGGCCATTGCACTTCAATTTCAATGATAATTATTTTTGGAAATTATGTTTGACAGGTGAATAAGAAGCAAATTAAACGTGTTAAGGTTTGACGGAGGTATAATTAGGTTCGATGACGCATGCGGGTGTTGACTGGAGATTTGAGTGGATGAAGATTTTAAATGGAGTCATTTTAAAACGCTTGTTTGATTGCGAAATTTGAATTATCGCGTGGTGTATTAATAATAATAATAATCAGCTAGGCTAATACCCAAGACTATAATAAGACATACTATTTTTTTAACAGATAATATAGTAATTTTTTATAAGTAGAACGTTTTAGATATTAGAGAGGTTAAGCAAAGTGCTCTATAAGTTTGAACAACCACGTCGGGAGTACCTCCACGTTCGAGGAGAAACTTTCTTTAAAATCGCGCTTTCAGTTGGCCGGCTAACGCGATCAAATACTTTTGAAATCGAATCTTAACCTTTCGCTAACCCACAGTACACAAAGAATTAAAAACGTCGTTTGAACCATACTTAAATAAACGTTATGAGTGTTGTCGAAATACAATTATTTGTCTCTCTGTGTCAAATTCGTCTTAATTGTACAAGGCCTAGGCGTATTTCAAATCAAACTAGTATTTACGCTTTTTAACAAGTACGCTGCTATAGTTGTCATAACTCTGTGTCCATTTGTTGAATTGTAAAATTATAATTATCACAAGCTTTATTTAAACACTATAAATAAATTAGGACGTAATCTTCACAGAAATATGGCGTCCTCTTGAAGTTGTGAAATATTCGACTCCGAAGTACAAACGGGAAAGTAAAATGTCTAAAATGTTCACGTGACTCCCAACGTTAATTGTTGTTCAAACTTCTAGAATGCTCTGCTTAACCTCTCTATTAACCGTGAATGTATTGTTAGAGATAACACGAAAGGGATTGTTTACACGCTCATTGATTATGATATTTAGATCACGAGGTCATGAAGCTTACAAATTTACAAAATTAGATTAGCACTAAAAAAAATGTGTAACATTTCACCAATATCACCAATAACAAAGCCCCCCCCCCCAAATGAACAAACTGAGCCAACGGTTCTTAAAAGGTGTTCCGCAGAACAGTGGGGTTCCGTGGAAGGGTCACAGGGGTTCCGATAATTCGCAACGCGGCCATCTTTGTTTGTGTCTAGAGTCTTTTAAAAAAAAATAAGTTGTGGTTCCGCCAGAATTAGCTCGATATTTTAGGGTTCCATAGCAAACAAAAATTGGGAACCTCTGAATTAAGCATTAAAAAAATCTGCTAAAGGTTAATCACAAATTATTTTGACTTTTGAAAACGTACGGAACTAAATTAAATATTTCCTATTTGATAGTTTATAATTTAAGAATTTATATTTAGCTAATAAAATCTATTAAAAGAATCAATGCAATTACGCAAACGTTCGTAACATTTAGTCAAACAAAAACCCTAATCAATTAGAAGGAAATGAATGTATCCAATCAAACGTCGTTCCATAGAATTGCACCCCGATGAACTTTCATCTCAGAGACCAAACAAAAGTCAAAGTTGCCAAGTCGAATAATTTTGAAAAAGGAAAGCGATTTCTTTCAAAAATTTCCTGTGACGCCTCTACGCACGAAATAGGGGGCCATCATATTTTTTGTGGGTTCCGGTATTCACCAGATGGGTGAATCTTCATTCGGGATATTTTGTGAGAACCTAATAAATAGGACAAACTATTTTTTTTTCATTATTTTACGATATAAATTTTGAAATATCTCTACCCTCTTCGGCCGAATCAGTTTTTTTTGTTATTACAGGAAGTGTCAAATGTTTGGAAAGTAAATTTAATCAGTGTTTGTTTTTGAATAAATTAAATTATAGGTCGGGTTGAATGACGCAATTTAGTGAAATTAATTCTCTCGTATCACGATTTGCAATTTAAATATATTTTTTTACATGTTTGTGAAATATGGTCTTCCGTGAAAACATACTTGAAATTTTAAAACATTTGCTATTGCTATTTGGTTTGAAACTTTGACTGCGTTGTTATTTATAGAGAGTCTATAATAGCCGTTCAAATGAAAAGATAATTCTAATTATATTGGTATTATAGATTTTGTGTTGTTCCAAAATATGTTCAAACACTGTTTTACGATTGTTCGTTAGTAGGAACCTAGATATTAAAAATTTAATTTGGTATTTTCTAAATTAGCAGCCAGACTGTCGATTTTTTTTGCATTGCTAAGGTGATCTATATGCGAATGGAGTATTTTTCAAAATATAAAATTATTATAGTCTGCAGCTATAGTGGTTCGAAAAAGTTTGTTTCTGTTGGTATGATTGTAACCTATCCTAGATTAGTTGAAAATGATTTTCCATTCGACCGAATCCTACAATTTTGGCGGATTTCAAATGAATAAACGAGTAACTTTTAATATTCAATAATTAAATATAATTTTATTTAGCCTAACCTAATCTAAATTAACCTTACCTAAACTTACCCAACCCTATACCCTAAAACAAACCCATACCCTAATAGGGATGTATTACTTTTAAAATGTCGGATTCATTCGGTTGAATGGGACCCCGTCAACTTGGTGCTATTTTCATAGATATTGATTCGGTTGAATGGGAATTCGGTTATGTGGGAGAACACCGTTGAAAATACTGGATTTATTTTAACATAGCCCAATTGATGTAGGTTGTTTTCCTGTTATACCGAAAAATATTTTAAATTAAAATAGAAGGCATTTTCTTATTTTGAAGAAAAGATGAAAAAAGTGAAGTTATGTGGCCTCGCAGCGGGATAAGAATTGTGCTCATTTGGAAATGCGGGCTAAAGACAAAGAATAAATATTTGGTAAGAAATATCTTCGGAGGCTTAATTTAGTGTCCCACAGTTCGTCATTTTCCCAAACTTATAACGAAAGCGGATTTAACTGAATAAGGGCTTTCAGAATTATAGCCCAATTGCAATAAGTGTTTTCATAAAATCCGGCTATGTTGTTTCCCCCCCCCGACAAACATTGCCCCCTCAGTCTTTGATGAGAGCTCAGTTCAGTACGTTCCAGTTCTAAAACCGTCGGCGCGACTCGCATGCTGGAACGTCAATAAGCAGGCAAACATGTTTTCCGAAAAATCAATAAAAACCAAAGACTACCGACCGTTACATGTCCCTTCCTAGAGTATACCACCTCCTAGGCAGTTCTTTGATGGGGGTTTCACGAATATTTCAAAACCAGTCACTTACAAAATAATAGTTATACTAAACAATATTGATTATCCACTGTATTATAAATGCAAATAAATGGAAATTATTTTATCTACTATGAACAGCAAAAATTGGAACACGTTTTGGATAATCAAAAAATAGTTATTTCGAATAGGTGACCGATTATTTGGGTAGAACATTTGTACATATCAAATCATTGATATTTAGATATTATGGGACGTCAAAGCTCCGTCTTTGTAGAAACGCTCGTCGAAAAGGTCTTGTAAAATTATGGAAAGATAAATTGAAACATTTATTTAATAATAAAAATACATTTTAGTAATATCGAAACAAAATAACATTGCAGACAGATTAGAGGAAGACAAAAATTAAACACCAAAAATATCGTAGGAGGAACTCCAAATATCAGCTCTCGTATGGACGCAATACTTTATCCATGGCTCACCAAAAATCTTGAAGATATATTCATTTGTTGGTTGAAAGTATGAGCAGCAAACGGCAACCGAATAATTTGTACATGTGATATTAAACACTAATATCGTAAGTGACTTCAATAAAATTGTAAAGACTAAATCCCTCTTAAAGTAACACGTGTGATTTCTTATTACAATAAAATAGATATGAATATTTGTCCAATTTGCCACTTCAGTTGATATAGAGTTACGTTGTGGCCAACCCAAGAAGCTCATAAACTGTAGGATTTTCGTCTGCTAATCAGACATTAAATCAAACTGAAAAGGCTAATAAATACAGTAACGAATTATATGAGTTCAACCTTATATCCCATGCAACTTGTATTCCCACATAAATCTGTAAATTAACTTATTCTTTAAATACCGGAATTTAAAAAATATGTGATTACAGTTTCGAAAATAGACCTGAGTGAAAAGTAGGCCGAAACGTTTTTACGACGATTTTCAAGTTCAGCATTGTTCCCTCCTGTGTACTCATAAGTGTATTGGAAAATAAAACCAAAGTACCTGGTTAACGCGTAACTCACGACTTTTCAATATCACGCCGAATTAACCTACTTACAAATGTATGTATATTTTTGATATAGTGGCCATCTATTTATACGTTTTGTTCTTGACATCAACGAGCATGTTTTAAAGACTTGGTTTCGCGCCGCCATTTTGAACAAACAATGACCGACAACAATGCTATTTTGGCTGTTCGTTCATATTTAGTACTAGCCGCAAGCCTGTACTACGGACGGGAGGAAGGATGTAGTGTATAAGTTGTTAACCAAATTTCGATATTTCTGGATATCTAGAAATACAGGAGATAAATTAGAAAATTTTTCAATATTTCTGAAAATCTAGAAATACAGGATAAATATTAGAAATCTCGAGAAATTCAAGAAATATTCGAAATCTCGAGAAATTCAAGAAATATTGGAAATCTAGAGAAATTCGAAGAAATATTGGAAATGAAGAGAAATATTGGAAATGAAGAGAAATAAACAGAAATATTGGAAATGAAGAGAAATAAACAGAAATATTTTCGATATTTCTTTAAATCTAGAAATACATTAGAAATATTAGAAATCTCAAGAAATTCAAAGAAATATTAGAAATCTCAAGAAATTCAAAGAAATATTGGAAATCTATAGAAATTCAAAGAAATATTGGAAATCTATAGAAATTCAAAGAAATATTGGAAATCTTTAGAAATTCAAAGAAATATTGGAAATCTATAGAAATTCAAAGAAATATTGGAAATCTAGAGAAATTCAAAGAAATATTGGAAATCTAGAGAAATTCAAAGAAATATTGGAAATCTAGAGAAATTCAAAGAAATATTGGAAATCTAGAGAAATTCAAGGAAATATTGGAAATCTAGAGAAATAAACGGAAATATTTTCGATATTTCTGGAAATCTAGAAATATTTTGAAATATTTAAGAAATATCGGAAATATTTAAGAAATATCGGAAATATTTAAGAAATATCGGAAATATTTAAGAAATATCGGAAATATTTAAGAAATATCGGAAATATTTAAGAAATATCGGAAATATTTAAGAAATATCGGAAGTATTTAAGAAATATCGGAAATATTTAAGAAATATCGGAAATATTTAAGAAATATCGGAAATATTTCAGAAGTATCGGAAATATTTAATAAATATTATGAAATATTTAAGAAATATCGGAAATATTTAAGAAATATTCGAAATATTTAAGAAATATCGGAAATATTTAAGAAATATCGGAAATATTTAAGAAATATCGGAAATATTTAAGAAATATCGGAAATATTTAAGAAATATCGGAAATATTTAAGAAATATCGGAGATATTTAAGAAATATCGGAAATATTTAAGAAATATCTGAAATATTTGTAAATCATAAATCTGGTTTACAATGTTTTTCTAAGTGGCTACCCCCTCGCCCCTGTGTTTCTCAATTATTACTATAAAGTCCATTAGTCATTTGAATGGCTCATTTTAAAAGTAATAAAGCTGGAGTTTATATCCGCCGCTCTTCCCATTCCGGGCTGACTTCATACATTTACACGTAGGCAGTAGGTCCCCCCAACAGTGACGAGGAGATATTTTGGGAACCCCTTCAATGTTTAAGTAGCTCTTTTCATTTCGGAAACCAAAAGTCACACCCTGGGGCTGCAGCTTTACCTAGCCCAATTGTAAAAAAAAACTTTTTATAATAATCAGCTAGGCTAATACCCAAGGCACCACCCGAGTCATCAAGCGACTTTTAAAGTCTTTAATTCAGGTGGCCGGGTTACAATGCGTAGGAGGGTGGTGGCAAGCCCTTCAAGCCATGCACGCGAGCCAACAGCTCCCTACACTAACTATTACCGTTTTATGGAAAGGGGAAACCGAAGAACTCGGGGGAAAACCTCTTTAACCAATGGGGAGAGAACTTGCAAACTCCACGCGGAAGGAGTGGTTCCGAGTTTTCACCCAGTGCCCAGCGTTGCCAGATAGCCAAAAACAAATTATAGACCCAAAGACTAAAAATTATAGATTTCCAGTCCAAATTATAGGACACATTGTATTTGGCGGTAATTTCAAGTTTTATGAAATTTTAAATGAAAAAAAAACTGAAATATTAAAAATAATAAAAACACATTTATTCATTTTTATCATAAATTTAGTATTTTTCAGTCTGATATTATATCGAATTCCCGAACCTGACTAAGAAATTTTGAAATTATAGGATTTATAGGTCATCAATATCGAAAAATCGAAAAAAATGCCCTATATAGTATACTGTTCAAATTATAGGGCACCGAAAATTTTGCGACAAAATTATAGATTTTCCCTAAATAATTATAGGGCGTCTGCCAACGCTGCCAGTCCCACAAGCTGGGATCGAACCCGGCTCCTATCGCTGCGAAGCGTAAGTGATAACCACTCCGCCACCCCACCTTTAACCAAAAAATGATTATTAGCAAGAGAAATCACTAACTTTCTTTGTAAACAACATTCATTGCGCTTTAAAGGGAATATAACATCTGGTATTTATGTCGCCCTCCGAGGGTTTCAATATTGTCCGCTGCCTCCCATGGCTTTCATTCTTGCGGCGCTGATAATCGCTGATTGTGAAGGGAATAAAGGAAATTGATGGGGTCTTCCATAAAGAACGCGTTGGAGGTTCTATTCCCTTTAAAAGGGGAGAGAAACTCGAGAGAAACTGAAAAAATAATAACAAACTCAGCTAAACTTGCTAATTTACATAATTATACTTATATTATATGCAGATACGCCCCACCATATTCACAGTTTGTTCAATGAAATGTCAAATGTTCGAGATAATGATTTTTCTTTGCCTTTACTTTTCATCTTTAGATTAATACATTTATTTTTAAATCAAAAATTAATATGAAACAATATTATACCGTTGATGATAATAAAAACTATACAGCCGAAAAACAACAAAAAATTATGTGAATTTGGTTCAATACATAAAACTCAACAGGATAATTTTTCGAAACAGCCAGTTAAAAGGAATATAAACTGAAAAGCAATCTTTATAGAAGACCCCTTCAATTTTTTAAATTACGCTGTACAGTGGCGCCAAACATTTCTCAAGCCAAAGGCAAGAGCGGCCAGAGGTGCAAACGTTGATGTTCCACACCAAATACCTGGGGTTATATTCCCTTTATAAAGCTGAAGCACGAATCCATACCTCTACTTGGAATGCTTATCTTGCCGTATCGCGTTTGGTAAGATCACTCTGACGGTTTTTGCCCCGCCTACGAGAAAAAAATCCCCTCTGCGCGTGCTCCCCTCTCACTTTGTTGTTTGTTAAGTTAACATAGTGACGTCAAAAAATCCGTCAGCCACATCGATACGAAACTCTGCCGCGATAAGCATTCCAAGTAGAGGTATGGATTCCTGGCTGAAGTTAATGAAAACCACCTATGGACTATAATGCAGTTAAATTACGCAAAAAGGTAGAAAGTCCACAACAAAAAGGGAGCAAAAAAGCTAAACACTATCAAATTTAAAGTAATGATAAAACCTACGAAGTACTCGGACCAATGGGTCTTCGATATTAAAATAAAAACGCGAAACTCGGACCAAATTGATCTTTCAGTCAAAAACAAATTTGAATCTCATCAGTACCGCGAAGTGAAAAGTTGAAAAGTCCTCACCTAGGGTTTTAATGACTCTGAAATTAAGGCAAATACAAGGGTTATCTTTACAGCATTAGAGGGCCCTGAACAAAGAAATTCAGTGGTTCTCTTACCGACTACTTGTCTTATTTGTATCTACAAAAGAAAGCCTTGAAAATACGTACCAAGCTGATCCACTATGTTTAAACCATGAGACGAACTATGAGCACCTTAACGACTAACTTCTGCGCAAAATGTTGTTTGAAATGTCTGTAGACTGACAAGGAGACATCCCGAAGTGTAACCAACCGATTTTGTTCAAACTCGGGGGATTGGTAGACCTTCGTGTAACTTGAAAAGTCCCAAAGGGAATTTATTCAATGGGCAACCGTTTTGCCATGGCAACGAAAAATGTTTTTGACAACAACAAATGGAAATTTTCCCATTGAAAATAACATGGGATTCTGACAGATTCCTAGGACCCCCCTGTGATAAATTTGGACAAGTTTCAAAATTTCGAAAATGCCAAAAATATAAAAAATAGATAAAAAATGACAAAAAAAACATCAAAATTGATCAACTTTTGATCAATTTGAGGTCAAAATCACATGTTACTTTCAATGGGAAAATTTAATATTTTGTGTTGTCAAAAACATTTTTCGTTGCCATGACAAAACGGTTGCCCATTGAATAAATTCAATTTACGATTTTTCATGATACATGAAGGTCAACCAATCCCCCGAGTTTGAACAAAATCGGTGGGTTACACTTCGGGATGTCTCCTTGTGAGTATAAAATTTTTCACTAAAAACCAGATTACGTATGTTTAAATTATACGCAGATTGGATTTGAAATTACAAAGGCTACTTTTAACAAATTTTTTACACGCATTGCCATATTTAAACGAGCCACCTCTAAGTTTCAACGAACCAGCCCGTATCAAATTAAGTTTTCAGTTATTAGGTCAGTAGTACATCTCAAAATCTAACGACTTAATTTATTTGTAAACATGTACGGAAAAGGTCTGTCACGCGAGTCCTATAAAGTTCATTTACATTTTCCAACCCGTCTAGTATTTCATCAAACCTCATTATAATAAATACATTTGATTGGAACAACGATGGTACAGAATGTTCGGGGCACGACAATTTGTTCGACATTGATTAAAATTTCCTACGATAAACATCACGAAAAACTACGATTTCATTTTATTTATTATGAGTCGCAAAACTATCGTTGAATAGATTAGAAAAAATATGATTAACCGCTCCAGTGGTCCAGAAACGAGCCTTGTTACAAGCACGCAACGAACACTTTAAGTCAAACAGTTACAATAACAATAAACGTGATCCTTTTCCTTAAACTGCCTTCAGCTACCCGTTGCATTTCCGAAAATTTCACCTAACTTACTGAAGCGTATTTGGTTTTGATACGATATTTTGACCATACAAAGCTGACGGTGAAAGTTTACAACGCATTCTGGACACGATGAGGCAAAACTAACTTTTAATCTTGTTTGTGAGAGAGACAAAACTAAATTGCTGTCCTATGAACCAAGCTTTTGCTAAAATACAGGGTGTTTCAAAGGTTATGCAAAAATTTTAAGGAGTTGTAGGGGGTGAGTTGAGAAGTATGCCTGATTTCCCCCATTTTCCTACGATGAGTTAAAAGAGCGCCAGAGAGCTTCAAAGTGTGGCCTACTAGCCCCTGGAAGTAGGCTGCAACAAGCGCAAAACCAAGCAGCAGGGACTTTAAATACTGTTTAAGTTTACTTTTTTACGCTGGTTACCTAGATTTGTTTACAAAGTCCTTTTTTACCTATCACACGAACCCAAACCTTAATGTTCGCGTTTTTCGCTGATTGGTTTTGAGCTTGTTGCAGCCTACTTCCAGGGACTAGTAGGCCACACTTTGAAGCTCTCTGGCGCTCTTTTAACTCATCGTAGGAAAAGGGGGGGGAAAAACAGGTATACTTCTCAACTCACCCCTACAACTCCTTCAAATTTTTTTAATTACCTTTGAAACACCCTGTATATTATGACTTCTACTCATCAGTAGTCTGTGGATAAAAAGTTCGCGATTCCAGAAATATATGCAACTATATATCCGCTTAAACTCGAAATAGCGCGTTTTATCAAAATTTCGTATTGTTTTGAACATCAGGAACTTTAAGTGTCACGACTTCGACTTGTGTAATTTCGTTAAAAATAAATAATCTTCGAAATATAATAAACAAAATTTGCTACCAATTTTACCATTGACCTCTTCGGGGGTAAATTTAGAAACCGGGTTGAGTTTTCTCCTTTCATCACAGAAGCGCGTCTTACAAAGTAAAGACTAATTTTCAAGCATTTATCTTTCTCAAAAGGCCAAAAACTGGTATTCCAAAGTTTCAACCAAAAGAGGCTTTCAAGTTTATTTTAAATTTATTCGCGTGCTGTTGTAGGGGCTGAATTACTGTAAATCTTCGCCAGTGTGGCAGATTGAAGAAAGATTGGGATACACAGAAGATAAAACCTGTCGGTGGTTACCGAAAAGCGAGAGTAAATATGTAAATATAGAGAGATAGAATCTATAAGGCGCATGGAGAAATACGAGAAGTATTTGTGAGCTATGAAATAACGTCTGCGGTGTATTGTTTGATCTTTTTGGTAACCTTTTTTAAAATGTAATTTTTCCATAAATAAATGCGCGTGTTATGCTTTCCTCGTGTGAATCACCCCGGAAAAAGTAGTCGGCCAATTTAAATAAACGAACGGTGTTATATATATTACACCACTATGATATAAATATATTAATGATATCTCATTAAATAATCGTTACAAACTAGTACACCAATTACATTTAAAAATGATCAAGTGGCATTTGATTACACAAATTTGAATCGGTAAATCAGGAATTCATACCTCTACTTGGAATTCTTATTTTCGTCTCGATGTGGCTGACGGTTTTTTTTGACGTCACTATGTTAACTTAACAAACAACAACGTGAGAGGAGAGCGCGCGCAAATGGGATATTTTCTCTCGTAGGTGGAGCCAAAGCCGTCAAAGTGATCTTACCATACGCGATAAGCATTCCAAGTAGAGGTATGGATTCCTGGGAAATTTTTCCCTTATGTGGGACGCGTTGACAGACTTATAGATTTCGTTTTTTAGTTCATCAGTATTTTCTATCTTTTGCGTCTTGAAATTATTTCTTGTAAAACAACAGTCACTTTTGATAGAGTTACAGGTTTTAAATTAATTTATTAAATTGTACATTAAATTTTACATTTTGTTTGTGTAATCTCTTATATATTTGTACACTAAAAAAGAAATAAACTAAAATATAAATAAATATTTAATAAATATTAATAAAAAAATAATATTGTTTTATTACAAAGTAAATAACGTGTTGGTTGTAAAAGTGAAAGTTACAATTGGTAATTGTATGCAATACGACATAGCTTCCTGTTTTACTGTGACTAAATATATACTCTAATATTGAGTGAGATCGGAGGAAGTACTATTGCAAAGATAAAATCATTGCAAACACTATAAAAAATCTATAAATAGTGGGGTAGAGGTCAAGTTAATCAGTATGCCATCGGCTTCAAAAACGTGATCTGTTAACATTATGTAGCTAATAAGAATACAATAGCCATGAAGTTGGGTTTCCTTCTAGTGTCAAAGAAAAGGTATTTATATTATTGACACTATCTGATTAACATTATATTAAAGTCAGAAATTACAAATTACTGATAATTGAACTGCATTTAATTTATTTTACCTATTAAATTTAAGTAACATACATTCTGACCTTTTTGTTGCCAAGAAACAAAATCCAGTTTAATTCAAGAAAAGCAAAATATGTATAATTAACGAATTAAAATTTCCCAATTTAAATATTACCAATAGCACCTCTAATCGCCAATTAGTTTAATGATAGCCACTTAAATTATTCTTAACACAACCAACCCGTTCCGTAAATATCAAGGTTACTTTACAAAGAATTTTTTTTGCATAAAATACGAATCAAGATCATTGCCCTCCTCGTTTAGAATCGCATCATCATTTGCAATAAAAAATAATAATAACGGGACCATATCGAATTAAATTTAGAATCCCCTAAACAATTAAATGATCATGCATCCTTTTCTTAACAAGAAGTGGGTGAAAGTAGAACATCATCGTAAATATAGTGGCACCAGATAAAACCACTTATTTCCTTTAATAAACCACAAAAATAAACCATTCCACATTTTATAAACTTCTTAACAATTAAAGCTTAGACTTTCTATACGCGGTAAAGATTCAGAATATTTTTAAATCCCTATTTTATATAAACCAGAACATTATAACGGGAATCCTCTTAATACTTTTTGTTAAATATAAATAGCTAAATGATTTGGTTTGGGCAACTTCGAAGATGTAACACCAGTTTTAATAAAAGGCATATACCGAACACCTTGAGGGGGGTTAAAGTTTATAAGTACCTCAATTTTTAAGATTACCCTACAATTTCGCTGCTTCTTTAGACTGGCTTTTAAGTATGAGCGCACAGAGTGCCGTAACGGCGATGAAGGACACCCTAATAACGAAGTCTGTATTAATAATAACCAGAAAAAGAGATAGAGAGATATATTTATATCCACGTGTGTTTTTTTCCGCCTGTGGCAGCTTGATGGTCCGAACGTCTTCGATAAAAAAGAACAATGAGTGCTATCACTATTTTAAGAAACTCGGTTTCTCCGCGTCTGGTTCTTCTGCTTTCCCATGATCCTCGCCACCTCCCGCCCACGACCGCTATCTTTTCCTCCTTTACAATGATCCTCTTCAATTTTTCTAAAAGGAATTCACGGGGGGGTGTTTCTAGCGAGGATGAAACTGAACGTAGAAACAGTTTCACTTTTCCTGCCCGCCCCCTAGTTTTCGGATCGCGAACTCGGCCTATAAAAGTGAAACGAAAACATGGAAGATCTCAAATCCACTTGAGTTATCGAAGCAACAGCAACCATGAGAAAGGTGGGTCGATTTCTCTTCTCATCTCAAACTAAATCAGATTGAGAACTTGGATTATTCAGCGCTGTTATTCTATTTTATAGCGGAGAGCGAAAAATGTTTTGACTATTTTACTAAAGTCGAATTATTTATTTACAAATTTTTCAGAGTATTCAACTACTAGCGTTCGTGCTAGGTTTGGTTCACTTATCCCTTGGTACCGGACCTTGGGCCTCTGGAGGAGGAGGAGGTGGTTTCGGAGGCGGCGGAGGCGGTGGTCCGTGGGCATCTGGTGGAGGAGGTGATGGTGGTCCATGGTCGTCAGGAGGCGGCGGGGGCGGCCATGGTGGTGGTGGCGGCGGCGGCGGCGGAGGAGGACAAGTTAAAATTATTTACCTGCCAATTCCCGTTAAAGTAGGAGGAGGAGGCGGTGGCGGCGGCGGCCATGGCGGAGGAAAAGGAGGTAATGTCATAGACCACACGAGACTAAATGTAGCAGCGGTTCCCAATTGTCATTGGTCGAAAATCCTCTTGGATGACGTAATCCGAATCCAATGAAAGTGGGAACTCCTTGCTACGTTGAATTGCTTGTCGACTACACGATAGATGGACTGTTCCGTTACGATAAATGTCCTCGGCTGTGCACCTGTAATAATTACCATTTTCCATTACGGCCACAACAGTGATAAATTGATGCTGAGCAGTCTATCTACAGTATTTTTTGTCCATGCCAAAAACAAAACAAAGATTAATTAATTAATATTTATCTAAACAGGATTCGGTGGTGGATTTGGAGGTGGTTTCGGAGGTGGTAAAGGTGGATTTGGAGGTGGAAAAGGTAAGATTTCGCCAAAACGGTTAATGACTAAGAATCCATAAAGTACAATTAACCTAGTTAAATAATTTGGATTTCATTTGTTAGGACGTCAGATTTTAAAACTAAGTTTTAGATTCAAATTTGTAATGAAAAAAACCTAAAAATATTTTAATACAAAAACGTTCCTTCCTAATATGGTGGGGAATTAAAAAATATAAACATTAAAATTTATTTTGAGCACCATTAGCGATGTGGCGGTATGGATTCTTGGTTGGTAATTTAGAATGACCACTTGGAGGATTAATCATTCCCTGACAGGCGGACACGGTGGGGGAGGTGGTGATATTTTCGCCGGCAGAAAAGGATACATTGCCGGAAGCTTCACCGTCGATGTTAACAAATTGGGTGGCGGCGGCGGCGGCGGCAAAGGAGGTACGCTCTCAGGATATTCAATAACAATGGGTGGTTGGAATAGCTAACTAATACTAATACATCTCCTTAAATATAACTTATATTGCTCACTGATTTACCAAAATTAACTCGAATTAATATCGGTGACAGTCGAACAAGAAAATAGCGATTGGCAGCACTGCTGGCCAAGGGGAGTTCAAAGGGGAAGCGAAAGAATCATTACACAGTCTTTTAGATTGAGTGGCGACACTTTTGGTTTAGTAGCGTTGAAAGGTACTAGGTCAATTTAGTAACTATAGAATAGTCAATAACTTGTGGCACTGGGTGAAAACTCGGAACTACTAGTTCTGCGTAGAGTTTGAAAGTTCTCCAGTTTCCCATTCCCTTAAAAACTTGTAGAGGTTAACGGTAATGGTTAGTGTAGGTAGCTGTTGGCTCGCGTGGCTTGAAGGACTTGCCACCACCATCCTACGCATTGTAACCCCACCACCTGTTTAAAGGCATTAAAAGTCGCTAGATGACTTGGACCTAGCTGATTATTGTTATTTATTTATTTAAATATTCCACTTGTATCTCTCAATTTCGCCAATTTGAAAAGCCGCTGCCGATGACGTCATAACCAATGGAAATGGTTAAGCTTTTTGCATGTGACAAAAGCTCACCTTTGAGCTCGTTATTTACTTCTGGTGACATTTTTTCGAAACAGAGCAATTTATTTTTCAGGTTTTGGAGGAGGTGGTTTCGGAGGTGGAAAGAGTATGGGAGGTGGTTTCGGAGGAGGTTTTGGAGGTGGAAAAGGTGACTATTTTTATTCAAATAAAATAATTGTACCAAAAAAACAATTAAAACTAAATAAGCAATTAATTTAAAAATAATTAAAACTAAGTAACCAAATAATCAAATTAAATAAGCATTTAATTTAAAAAATGATTAAACTAAATAACAAAATATTTCTAAAAATTAATAAAACTAAATAGTTCAATAATTTAAAAAAAAATTAAAAATAAATAGGCATATTTCTAAAAATTAATATTTTAACTTTCGGCTTTTTTGTTTCAGGTGGTTTCGGAGGGGGATTTGGCGGCGGTAGCTTTGGAGGTGGCAAAGGTAATTTCTACTATTAAAAATGTTTACTTTAAATCATTTTAACTAATTTTATTTTATAACATTTTAGGAGGTGGAGGACTATCTACCAAAACCATTATCCCAGTCTTTATAGCCTTATCAGGCGGTGGCGGTGGACACGGAGGTGGTGGTGGACACGGAGGTGGTGGCGGACACGGAGGTGGTGGCGGATTCGGAGGTGGCTTTGGGGGAGGGAAAGGTGGCGGAGGAGGTGGATTCGGAGGCGGAAATCCATGGGCCATGATGGGTGGCGGAGGCTGGGACTAAACTGATCAGTCTGCCTTATTTGTAAATAATATGTAAATTGGAGTGAGTCGATAAAAGAAAAGCTGAAGACGTTCCGATAGTCAGCTAGTTACAATTACAAGCCCCGAACTTTTAAAAGTGTGAATGTGCTCAATGATGTTGTTAAATGTTTAAATTCGGCAAATAATGTTCAGTCGTATATTTGTTTGATTGTTGAAATGAAGAATAAACGAATTTTTATTTAAAAAACTAAATGCGTTATTATTTAACCAAAAAACTAAATGCGTTATTATTTAACTAAAAAACTAAATGCGTTATTATTTAACCAAAATATAAATGCATTCCTATTAATAAAAAATAAATGCATTATTATTTAAGAAATAAATGCATTATTTATAAAACCAATGCGTTATTATTTAACCAAAAAACTAAATGCGTTATTATTTAACCAAAATATAAATGCATTCCTATTATTTAAAAATAGATGCATTATTATTTAAGAAATAAATGCATTCCTATTATTTAAAAATAGATGCATTATTATTTAAGAAATAAATGCATTCCTATTATTTAAAAATAGATGCATTATTATTTAAGAAATAAATGCATTATTTATAAAACCAATGAATTATTTATAAAACCAATGAATTATTATTTAACCTAAAAACTATACATTTGTATTATTAATTAAATTAAAAACTATACATCTGTATTATTAATTAAATTAAAAACTATACATCTGTATTATTAATTAAATTAAAAACTATACATCTGTATTATTAATTAAATTAAAAACTATACATCTGTATTATTAATTAAATTAAAAACTATACATCTGTATTATTAATTAAATTAAAAACTATACATCTGTATTATTAATTAAATTAAAAATAAATGTATTATTATTTAAATTAAAAATAAATGTATTATTATTTAAATTAAAAATAAATGTATTATTATTTAAATTAAAAATAAATGTATTATTATTTAAATTAAAAATAAATGTATTATTATTTAAATTAAAAATAAATGTATTATTATTTAAATTAAAAATAAATGTATTATTATTTAAATTAAAAATAAATGTATTATTATTTAAATTAAAAATAAATGTATTATTATTTAAATTAAAAATAAATGTATTATTATTTAAATTAAAAATAAATGTATTATTATTTAAATTAAAAATAAATGTTTTATTATTTAAATTAAAAATAAATGTATTAAAATTAAAATTAAAATAAATTTATTAAAATTAAAATTAAAATAAATTTATTAAAATTAAAATTAAAATAAATTTATTAAAATTAAAATTAAAATAAATTTATTAAAATTAAAATTAAAATAAATTTATTAAAATTAAAATTAAAATAAATGTGTTATTATTTAACCAAAAAATAAATGTGTTATTATTTAACCAAAAACTAAATAGCATTTTGATTTCACTAATAAATGCATTATTTTAACAAAATAAATAAATAATTTTTTGAATAATAACTCAACCCAAAATGCATTATTATTAAACAAAGAAATGAAAGCACGGTTTTTTATTAAAAAAAAAAGTGCATTATTATTAAACTAAAAAATAAATTCACTGTTTTTTATTCAAAAAAATTTATTATTATTTAAGTTGAGACTCAAATGAATGTTTAGTTCCAACAGACGACAGTTTTACCAGCTTGTCTCCCAGAAAAACAAGTCACCGGGTATCCCCGATCTAAATGGACCGGAGGGTGTCCTCACCGGCGCTGGGGCTAAAGCTACGCTGCTGGCCAATACCTTCCAAAGCACATTCCCAGTTCACACCTTTGAAACGGTTCCTCTTATACCCTCCCGAGCCCCGGTGATGCCTCCAATTATTTACACGATACAGGGTGTGCAAAGTCTGCTGCAGAAAGGCAAACCCTCTAAAGCTGCGGGCCCTGATGATATTCCGGCCAACGTTTTGAAAAACTGTGCCGTGGCTCTGGCTGCTCCCCTGACGCAGCTCTTCCGGACGACTGGCGATCCGCAAATGTGACCCCAGTTCCCAAAGGGGGAGATAAAACTGATCCATCCGAATATCGCCCGATTGCGCTACTCTCCCTAGTGCTCAAGACCGATGAACACATCGTAGCCTCTACGATAACCTCCCACCTTACAGCCCATGACATCCTACAACCGTACCAACACGGCTTCCGTAGCGGCTTTAGTACGGAAACTCAACTTCTCTGCTGCATTGACACTTGGTCCGTCGGTCTTGAACAGACTGGCCGAGTCGACATTATCTTCCTGGATTTCCGTAAAGCCTTCGACTCTGTCTCTCATGAACTCCTAAAAACCAAGCTCCACTCCTATGGAATCCGTGGCCACACCCTGCTTTGGCTGTCCACCTACCTGGAAAATAGGCGTTTTCGAGTGGTAATTCCAGGGGCTGCGTCTGATTGGCTTCCGGCGGCCTCCGGTGTCCCCCAGGGCTCCGTACTTGGCCCCCTCTTGTTCGTCATTTTCATCAACGACATAGGGCATCATTTCCCAGCTGTATATATTCGCCGACGATGTAGCGCTCTCTCGGACCATCTACACCTCCATAGATGTCAGCGCCCTCCAAGATGATCTCAATCGTATCAAATGTTGGAGTGACACAAACAGACTGCCCCTAAATACCGCCAAATGCTCTGTCCTCTCCCTCCATCGATCGGGCCAACTAGCCCACTCTCCCAGCGATACTTTGGGCGATACTGAGCTTAAAGCTGTTATATTCCAAAAATATCTTGGGGTAACCATAACTTCCACCCTCGATTGGAAACCTCACATCTCGGCTGTCTCCTCCAGGGCCGCGCGTGCCCTCGGCTTCGTCCGACGTCATCTCTCCCATTGCTCCTTCTGGAATACTGCTCCGCGGTCTGGTCCCCTCACACCGCCAGTGGCATGCACTCCATTGAAACTATTCAACGAAAATCCCTCCGTTTTGTTGCCAGCATCGGTTTTTCCTGGAGTACCAGCATGACTCGTGTCATGAAAAACTTCCGGTGGGACTCTCTCTCCGATCGCCGCCGCGTCAAGCGCCTCATACTAGTCAACAGTATTGTTCACCGCTCAAACGGCGCCCTCACTCCTCTTACGTCTGCCATCTCGTCTTGGCGTCGTAAACCACGAGGTACTAAATCCGCGGCCCTCATCCTCCCTGGTTTCCGCATCTCTGTTCGGCGGCACTCCTTCCTCCCTTCTTCAATACGTGACTAGACCTCCCTCCCGGACTTTCTAAAGTCACTGCCGAACCCCAAACAGTTCCGTAAAGAACTTACTGTGTTCCTAGGACTCTATAATTAATTAATGTGTATTGCCTTTACCCTCCGTGGTATAAAGTTCTTCTACTCCTGTACATATTTTTCCGCTGTATTTATTTTTCTGCGCTGTCTAAACGTGATGGGTCTTCGACCTTTTGTTTTGCAATAAACGAACTTAAGAACTTACGTTTTCTACCACCAGATGGCGTAAGGACTCTCTCAGCGCGTGCTGTATTGACTTGAATAACGTTCCACTAAATAATCTATAGCCATAGACGAGAAAAAACCTGCACGTTTCGAAGCATCATTTTTTAATTCATTTATATCTCGGCTGAAAAATGAGCAAATTAAAAATAACAATTGTTTACAACTGTAGTAAATAATATAAAACACAATGCTCAATTGTGACTTAAAAACGCCTAAATTAATTTTTATTTAAATAATTAAAGGTCTAAATTTTCAAAGATTTTAAGTTATTGCCTATTTAAACACATCAATTCATAAAAAAAATCATTTATTAAAACAATAAATTAAGGGTTAATCAATAAATTGCTCTGAACAAGATAATATGTATAGTTTTATCTCCCAAAAATAAAGTCACAATAACACAGTTTTCCCTCAACGAAAACAATCGTTTAAAATTATTTATATCATGTCATGTGAGTTTTGTAGCCTTAAATTTAAGACTGAATTGAATAATTTAACTGAATTATTAGAAAAGCAGATGCTTCGTCATTATGCTAATTGTGCATGGCTTTGTTTATTAACTAATTTTGATATTAAAATAAAATAAAATTATTTTAATATTCTTAATTTTTTGTTATTGTATGTTTAAACTTATAAAATTGAATAGATTGATTACAGTATTCTAAAATTGTTTAACAGGCAACCTAATATTGATAATTTAAAGTTAATTCAGTTTCTTAATTCATCGTTTTTAATAAATATTTAGTTTGTAAAACATCACACGTTCCTTACAAAAGTTCAATATCGTGATAAAATGTTGATCAAAAATGTTTTTTTTCGTAATGAAATAAAAAATTGGATATATCGCTTTAAAACCTTCGTATTTAGTAACAATAGCAATAAAATAATAACGAAATTGTTAAAATATGGACACTCAACTATAGAATCGTTTTCTTAGAAAAAGAGAAGATAACGAGGGAATCAGTGGAGAGCAAATTACACGGTTTGCGGTAATCAGCTTCAAAAATCTTGTTATGGAAATTTCTCTGCAATCCAGGTCATTGAGTCTTATTGAAATCGAAATGATTTAAACTGGTATTTTAAATATTCCATACGGATGAACGACAGGAAGTCAATTTCATTTAACATTTGGATAATCGCTGCGTTTTATAATGGTTTTATGTCTTTTGATAACTAGTTCGAATAAAGAGTACGACCAATTTGCGTATCAAGAAATAATTACCGTAAAATGTTTATTGTTGTTTTTTACAAGTAGCAAAACTAAATATTCAAATCTTTAAAGCTCGTGGTAGTTAGATAATTAAGTACTTTAAGAAAGAAGAATATTAATTGTCAAATTAAAATAATTTAAGAAACCACGGGTACCATTGATGGCAAATTCTGAAATCTACCTTCAATAAACTTTATCTTCGACCAATACCACAAATTTTGGTGCGATTAAATTTGGGTATGTAATAAAAAGGAGATTTCATATTGGAAATTAAAAATACAGCACGCGAAAACTATATATTATGTAAGATTGAAATAGTGTACAAGTGGAGAGAAAAAATATGTACGTTAAGTGGACCAACCAGCTAAAAACAATTGTTTCATTTAATAAACGAATTTAAAATATTTATGAATAAAATATTTGAATAATAAATAAAAAGAATAATTATCAACTATTAAATGTTAAATATTTATGATTAAAATATTTGAATAATAAATAAAATGAATAATTATCAACTATTAAATGTTAAATAAAAATAAATAATTCAAAATATTAAATAGACCACGAGTCAAATATATAAAAGTATTTAGGAAATTAAAACAAGAACTGTAAAATCTCTCTACAAAAGATTAAGTAATTTTCCTAAAATAAATGGAACTGAAATTTTTTCAATGTCTTTATAAGCGAAATAAAACATCGTAAAATGTAAATAATTCTCAGCGGGATAAAGTTATTTATAAATATATTGAGAATTGAAGACTGGTTTCTGGCTCATCAAACAAAATAGCTTTTTAATAATAGATCCCTAGAAAAGTATGGAAATGTTCCAATATAATGACCGATAATACCACTTATTAAAGGTATTCAGAAAAGACTAACGGTGAATTTCAGATAAAAATTCTTTCTTTGTCGATCATTGCCTATTTAAAATGATTGGAAATTTAAAAAATATATATTTTTTTAAAAAAATTGGGACTTTTTCACAATTGATGTCGAATTCAATGGGTGGGCTAAAAGGTGGCATTTTATTTGAAAGTGGAAGAGGAAATTTTCGACTACTTTAACTCACAGTACGCAAAGTAGTGTGGAATTTCGGACGTAGGATTCGGTGCTCAAATAAAAATAACAAAGATTTTCGTTGTTAAATTTTATATTGAGTGTAAAACCACCTTAATTCATATTTATTTAGCCATTTTTGAGAGTTTTGACCTAATTTTTATTTACCTTTCTCTTAATTACGGTCTGATTAATAAATTAATGATTGATCCATTTTTTCAAGCTCACAATAATAACAGTCGCTTAAAAGTTTTGTTTTGCTGGACCATTCTTAAGTTGCGATAAATTTGCTAAACAATTCAAAATTTTAGGGAACATTCAATTTATTGAACGGCCTAGGGGAGAAGCATTCCCAACAATTCGAGGCCTTTGTTGTAGTAAAAGAAAACATTCGGGAGTTAGTTCTTATTGAAATGATGAAGTCACGATTTCGGTGTTGTATTAAAATGATTTGTTTTATAAAAATCATGAATTTTCAAAAATATACAAAGATTTGGTGCAGTTTTCCTCGCGCCATCGAAACGTTAACCGAATTGACCAGGACTATTTTGGTATTTTAAGGAGTTTTTATAGAAAAGAAAGATAAACATTTCTTGGAGAAATCGACTCCAAAAATTCAACAAACCATCCAACGTTTTTTAAGGTCGAGAGTCTCAAAGAACTCGGTCTTTCAGAACAGATTTAAAGATCCAAATTTAGCTTTTATTCCTTCAAAGCGACTTTCTGTTATATTGTATTCTATTCGTGTGAATTGCGAAAAGTAAAACCAAAATTCAAAAAGCCGGTTTTTATTCATAATATACTTCAAATAAAAGTTTAATTTCGTATTAAAGGCATCAAAAGTTCTACTTTAATGGGACAGTCAAAATTTATTTAGTTACATCACAAGTTCATAATATATATCCACCTTTAAGAAAATCCAATACGTAAATTCGAATCTAAATCTCTTTATATCAAATAGGAATAAAGTTGAATTTGGAACGGCCCAACTTTGAATCCAATTTTGTAATCAAAATTTAATCAAAGCTATTAATTCTTCCAAAAAGTGTTGTAAAATGAACGAATAGCTTTGGCAGATAATTGAAATGAATAGTTCTCTGTAAGCGATATCGCTTACCACAATAATGGATCACATTTGATTATCAAAATTGGGCAGATCCAAATTCTACTTTGATCGAAAATTTCAAACAATTTTTTTTTATATTTGTTCCAAATACAATGTATGCAATTCAATTTAATCAAAATTATTTGATACAAACAGAATTGAATTTAAACTGGATCCAAATTTGAACATTGAATTAAGTAATTTTCGTAATGGTTGCTAACTACTTTTTGTAATATACGAAACATTTAATAGGGTCAGTCCCCCTATTATAGGACGCTCCTATTATCGGACAGAATTCTTTTTAATATTATACAAAAAAAATCCCGCGAAAGAAAAACCAAACAAAATACATTTTTCTATAGGTTGTACCTCCATTTATATTTCAGAATAGTTAACAGGGGCGCCGGCCCCTGTAGCAAGAAGAAAGCAGCATCGAACCAGGGTTACTAAGTTTTCTTTGTTATAAATTAAGAAGGGGGAGAGGAATTTACTTTCCCTCCGGTTTTTGGATATTATTTTCAAGTGCTTTAGTAGTTGTTAATTATACATTCTTGGTATCAATGAAAAGACTGAATATTTCACTATAAATTTTTATAGTAAAAATGGCTTTGCGTTTTCTTAATGCAAAGAAACAATTCGATTACGTATTGTAATTAAAACCCTATTATCGGACACGTCTTACACTAATTTTAGGATTGCCTGTCAGACATCTATCATGAATATTAGTTCAGGGAAATAAGGATTTAACGTAAAAAAATTATAAACAAGGGAAAATAAACGGGAATCGATTCATTAAATAAAGTTAAATAAGGGGGGAGGACATTTTCCGACGTCAGAGGGATGAAACCCCTCAGATAACGACCTCCCTCTAGAATATTTGGTCTTTGTTTAACTTTAGGACACTACCACGAGAGATATTGAAATTCACGAAAAACCTAAACTCTTCATGTGGCATAGCTCGCTTAGGGGGTCACTGAATAACGAAAATACAATGACCTTGAACCAAGTCGTCAAGTTCATTAAAAATTATTACTAGAACGATTAGATTAGTTACAACTGAGAAGTGTGAACCAGATCATTTTACATCGAAATACCTGTAATCCGAGGTGAATTATCGAGGCTCGATGATGTCTAGGTGCCAAAATATTGGACCAATGCCTTCTAGAGCCCGTAATGAGGTTAATTGATATCTGGGGTTGGTAATTAGGTTTTATGCTATCTGGGGCCCGTAATGAGGTTTAATGCTATCTGGGGCCATTAACGATTTAATTGATATCTGGGGCCCGATAACAAGGTTCGATGAAATCGGGGGCCTGCAACGATGCTCAAAGCTTTCTAGGGCCCGTAGCGAGGTTTGATGATATCAGGGGCCCATAAAAAGTTCTGCTGATACCGGGGCTCGTAACGAGTTCCCATGATATCGTTATGAAGAGCTATTATTAATAGGGCCCGCAGCGAAGCCCGATGTTGTACAGGGTCTTAAAGAAGCTCATTTATTAAGAGGGCCCGCAATGAAACCCGGTGATGTCTAGGACCAGTATCGAAGCTCTATTATTAACAGGGCCCGAAACACGCTAGATGAAGTCACAACCAGTGGAAATGTAGACAATGTCCGGTCTTAAGGGCCCTTTGTCCGGTTGAAAGGCACCGGTGTCCGAAACTTAAGTTCATGTGTCCGGTTCTTAGCTCCTAGTGTCCGAACCAAACGTACATCGTCCGATAAAAGGACCAGTGGTGTCCGATTCATTATCCAAATGTCCGATAATAGGTACTCGCACTAGCCAATTAATTTTTCAATTTAGCACTAATTTACATATTTTTTTAAAAACAATTTCAAAAGCATCTAGTCAATAATGTTCCATATTCCATAGTTCTGAGGTTTAAAAAAGGCTCTCTGCTGTTTACCTTAGTTTAAAAATGAATTTTCTTTAAGTTGTCCGATAATAGGGGGACTGACCCTATAACAAACATTTTCAACTTGTAAATACTTCGGTGTTAATTTGGTAAAGGAATATTTTTCGATGCTTTTCCTACTAAAAGTTTCTCGGTCTTTATACAGTGACATAATAGAAGCTGGATCATTCGGTCAACCACAATTTCCACGTACGAATGAAAACTGCGACGATACCAAACCACAGAAACCATAATTGCCTTGGGTGTATCACGGCGTTTCGTTCGGGCACAAAAACGCTATCTTTGACCCTTATAACGCTTGAGGTTATTTTTAGAAAGTGAACCGCAACACACTCAAGTTCACGATAACGCCCTCATTGTACCATCTAAACGGAACAAAACAAACACTGAAGATTCATCTAGCATCAATAAAGCATTTACATGAAAAAGAAATTCGGGTTCTACACTCGACGGCGCGCGGCAGATTACAAAGCGAAGATGGAAACTCATTCCGTGAAATGGATGGCGGAAGACGAAAGCGCTCGAAACCTCGTGGAGAGGAAGTTCGGAGCCAGAAAAAAATGAAAGTAGATAAACCGAGAAATTATCGTGATCCCAGAAAAAAAATAAGATATAAAAAGAAAATAATAAGCAGCTCTGGAAAATGAATTACATTTTCTAGTTTAATTGGTAGTGATGGGTTCATGTTATACCTGAGACGAATTCCACAGAGTTCCTCGTTCAAGAAACGTAATTAAGAAAATAGAAAAGTAACGCAGAGATTTAACCATCAATTTAAAGACGCCCCGGGTAACACTCGCCTGAGTCTTAGCTTACTTCAATTTGACTAGAGTTGTTTTCGTATACTGTAACTATTGAAATTAACCAAATAATTGCACTACGTATTGCATGTTGGAGTGTCATACAAAATAAACTTTTTGGTACATGGTATATAGATTTTTGTAACGTACAAATTTGGGAAATTAAATTGAAATTGTTTGCCAGATTTTTGTTCAGAATACTAAAGTAATACGATCTACACAAGCGCAGTGACTGGGGCGAAATTTGTCAACAGAAAAGATAGATGTTTATTATGTAATTTCCTATTTCCTCCAATTTCAATAAAACTTAAATAATATCTGCTTCTGAAAAACTGACCTAGATGACACCACAATAAATACTGAAGTCTTGAATTAACTAGCTATATCGAATATTTTTCCTAATGAAAAAATTTAATAAATAATAATGCTAATCAAAAGGAGGAACAGTTATATAACGTTCAATTATTTCAAAGAACAACTTCCACAAAGAACTAAAATTCATTAGCAAAATATAATTTCCGGGTTTAGAACAATTTGGACCACCATTACATTAGACGCAGGCTACCATATTATTCCCAAGCTCAAATCATTTTGTGTGGCTTCAGTCAGTTTTTGAATCTCTGTTAACCCAATTTAACCTTAGACAAATAAACTACTGGACCCGAATTTATATTGAGCACTTGGTTCTTGTGAAGCAACGCCACTTGTAACGTCACGGTGTGCAATATTGGAACCCTTTCAACCCAAAAATTAAAAACGTGCCAAGCACATTAGGCCTAATATGTTTAGCTCGTAATTTTAACGGAATGCCACTTGTAGCGGACGATGCAAATTGTAGATAGAAATTTTTGCTAATGATTTGCGTTCATTAGTTTATTTTTCCATGATTAAAACATTGAAGGGATACAGAATCGTTTGAAAAAATATTCCCGAATTTTAGGAAACTCCTCCCCTTTCAGGGACTCAGACATATCACGGCCAACTTTGATCACGCGCTGTTCGCGCTACAGCGGCCAACACATTCGTCGAAATTCCGCGAGCAAGGATTTCCCCCCTATAGAGCTTGTTTCCCACTGGCGCGCACAACGACGCGTTTCTCAGCTTTGAAACGTTCAAACGTTTTCATCGAGGGGTAAGACACTCTGCGAACTCGGTGTATACTGCCGAACCTTTGACAGTGCTAAATGGAACTCGCGAACTCTTGAAAATATGTACCTTTAACAGTGCTAAATGCACGAATTCGGTGTACAGATTATCTGAGACTGTCTTACCCCTCGGTTTTTACGCGCGTAAAGAAAATAACATTATGACGCGTGCTAGTGGAAAACAAGCTTAAACTGTACTATAACGTGTAGGAGTTCAGCGCCACGCTCGGTTTTTATATTGGCTTCAATGTAAAAGCTATTCTAAAAATAATAATCCGCTAGGGGCGCTGACGTCATACACATCTTTTGCTCATAGGTTAACACAGAAACGTCAACGAATGAGATGGCCGCTGTAGCGCGAGAGATCAAAGTTGGCCGTGGACATATCTACCAACTTTGTAAATTATGTTATTTAGCCACAGCCTCAACTCTTTAAATGCAAATAAGGATTACGTGTAGTAAAAATTGAATAACTGCTAAAAAATAAAAGCAATTAACGTTTTAAGATATGTCTCGAAATGTCGGTGAAGCACTCCAATACAGCGTGATCCAAATTGTTATATCGTAAATGAATGAATGAATCGGGGCTTTATGAAAAAGGCTACTGGTTTTATATTTCGTCTTTTTTCGAAACCTTTCTTCGTCGACTTTTTTATAAGCGACTATTTCCTCGTATTAGAATGAGACATACCCCATTTAGATGCGTATAGATATTTTAATTGTGTAATCTTAAGAAACAATGGACGACTTTCAATGATAATTTCGGGTAACCCATTTTTACTCCTTTATCTTTTTATGTGAGTGATTAGTATTCGTAATTGGCAGAAGGAAAAACAAAGTCTTATTTAATTATATAATTTCAGAATATTTATTAATATCATCTCATTTTTTCTAACAATATGATTAGACGATGCGAATCGAGGAGCGCCTTTTAATGATGCGATTGAAAATTATGGTTTTCAAAAGTTTATAATATACCTACTAATTCTGCTAGCCCGAAACATCTACCTTCGTAAGCTCTCGCTGATTTTACAACGTGCTTTTTATTAGACAGGTTAAGCGTGTACTAGAAAACGTAAAAGGCGAAAATTATGGGAATGTAAATGTAGCTTAATTCTGTACAATCTACACTCCTATACAAGTTCTCCTTACGCGTTTTTGAAACGTGCCTTAGCCTACTAACTTCTTAAACGATTACTGACTAAAATATGGTTTACAAATAAATACAAATTCACAGGAAGTATCATTTTTACAGTAGGTGGGCAGTATACTTTCCGGACATTTTAAAAGTTCCTTAAGACTGTGAATTGTGACCTGAATTTATACTTATCTCGTAATATTATGTTATATACTTCTGGTATTTATATTAGCTTAAACGCAACCCAAAATTTTAGGTGGGGTGCAGTTATCTCAAATGTTGTTATTCATTAAAATAAATTTAGTTAATTATATTAAATTATTATTAAATTTTATCACGATGGATGCAACGGTTCAAAGGCAGGGCCTGACCGGGGGCAAAGCGATAACTATAACTACGTCACGTGAAAGTTATTTTTTGTTTGAGGTTAAGCTAATTTGGCACTTCTGTTAAAGCAACATTTGCTTAACTTTAAAAAAACTTATATTTGAATTTGTTTTAGTAGATTGTTCGTCCATCCTGAATGAAAATCAAAATTTATGGATTACTAGCCTACTCTTTTTACAACAATTCCCAATGTACTAAAATTAAGAGCGGTGTAAAAGTTTCCACCGTGTGATACCTAAATTTTCAGCCATTTATTTAAAACGATACATAAATCAAAAGCAAATTACTCCGAAGTAGATCATTGGCTAATTTTACTGATTTTGGTTTTGAAATATAGATAGATTTCTTAAGTTTAATACAGAAGTTGGATAGGGATATCGAACCTTCGCCGTTGCGATATCATGTTGAACTATCCTATGATCCTAGAAAGTGGTAATTTTCTCGATATCATTAACAAATCGAAGAATCTTGTGAAGGCAAAATGTTTCTGACATCTTGTTTAAATTTTAGATATCTACGAACATAATTTTAATTCTAATATAAAAGAAGAGCTTAGAAAGTGGTCATTTTCTCGATATCGTTAACAAATCGAAAAATTGTGTATACGCAAAAGTTTCTGACATTGTGTTTAAAGTTAAGATATCTATAAAGATAATTTTATACCTTATTTAAAATTCGACAACATATGTTCCGTAATTAAAATCTGGAACTTTAAACGTACATTTCAAAAGGATGATAAAATTGGCGAATAATAAGTAGATACGTCCATAATGAAAAGGGATAATAAAGCTAAACCCTAAACAAATTTAAAGAAATTTAAAAACTTACTAATAGCTCGTACCGATAGGTCTTCGAGCAGACAAAAACGCGAAACTCGGACCAAATTGATCTTTGAGTGAATAATTAAATTAATTAAATTAAATAAAATATCCAGAAAATCCAACGGTAGACATTTCAAAATACTGATAGTAGAATATTTCTATAGAAAAATTATTTCTTGAGAAAGTAACTTCGTGTCTCGGGGAAAAGACTTTGTTTAAAATTAGCCTTCAGAATTGAGTTTATTAAATACAAAACAAAATATAAATTTCTCGATAAGTCACGATTTGGAGAAGTCAGTGAGCACTTGCGAAAGGCGTATGCAAGATAACACTAATTTGTCAATGTTATCCACAACCCACCGCATTAACGCTCCACGAACTCAACGAAAATAAAATTGATTACGGAAAACCGGGTTGAAAAAATACGCACGTTTTTTTACAGAAGCCTATATACGATTCGTTTCCCGTTGAAATATTAATCTAAAAGATATCAGGTCTCTCTGGATTTCCAAAACATTATAATTCGATGCTAGTAAATTGAATTTTTCAATTTCGACGTGATTTAAATATCTACCTTAAATTTAAAGATAAATTTGGAAATGAAAAAATGTAAATTTTGTGGACATGAACGATACATTAGTTTCTAGGCTGATTTGAGGAAGTGTCTGAATATACTTCTATTTTTAATTTATTTTATTGCGTTGGTTGTAGAAATTTATCAGTATGGTGAAGTATTTTTAACTTAGGTGGGGAGTATCGTAATCAATGAGTCCATTCTTTAAACTGACCATATTATTTTTCTCAGATAGTGTACAGAAAAACACAATGGCAGGTTAAAGTTTCTTACTTTTACTTTGAATAATTGATGAGCTTTCAGACAAACGAAAAATATATCCAAGAAATATTTGCTATTTTAAATGAGATCAATCAATTCACACTTCTATCGGATCATTAATTTTCAGAATTTCTGCTGCCATATATGCGGTTGAATTGGCATTAAAAATACCTCCCAGAAATGAGGATAAGCGTATAATCCTTTCGGTAATTGTAATTTTTATTAGATATTTCCTTTATTCTTTTTTATATCGCATCCAACAAATACACGTTTAAATACAAAATACCTTTAATAATTGTCCGATTTTATCTCACATAATTAGAAACGATGGTGTCAAAATGTTTGAAAACTAGGATAAAATATTCAATTGTTTTGTTCGTTAGTTCTAAGTCGTTAGCCCTGGAGGACAATAGACCTAAGTATCGGGTATTTTTCCAAAATAAAGATTATCTTCCTCCAAAAATAGATGGTTTGTTTACTTCTTATAATATTTTTATGTATTTAGATTTAGATCTGGTCACCATACTGCTTAGAATGGAATATGGGATTTCAGAAATTTATGATAAGAACGTATTTAGGTCCATAAGAACCGTGAGTGGTAACAATATATCCTGTAATACTCTTGTAATATCAGAATAATCACGCTATAAAATCTGAGCTTAATCACTTCTGGAACTTACAAAATTAGTATATTTTCCATATTGAAAGATTAAGGCTCTTTTTAGCTGAAATCTCGAATCCCCCCGCTAAACATTTTTTTTTAATAAAACTTTTTGTGTACAATAATAATGTGTATTATTATTTAATTTTACATCATTGTTTTATTAGCGTTAAAGTAAAGTTTTCAATATATAAAATTTTAGTAGAAATTATGTTTAATTCAGAGAAAACGGCATGGTATTAGAAGATAAAACTTATTTTATACAAGACGTTTCGAGCCGAGGCTCTTCTTCAGTCGTTCGTTAGTTTTAATTTGATTTAAAATTTTACCACGTGCCATATTTTAAATAAAATTTTAAATCAAATTAAAACTAACGAACGACTGAAGAAGAGCCTCGGCTCGAAACGTCTTGTATAAAATAAGTTTTATCTTCTAATACCATGCCGTTTTCTCTGAATTAAACATAATTTCTACTAATATTCACCATGGTAAATAATAAGTTTAATATATATAAAATTTTACTTTATTACTATTTCTTTTATTATTAGAAATTTTTAAAAAAGATAAAATATAGTTTACCGCTTTTAAAAATATCTAAATACGTATAATAAAAGAAATAGTAAAAAAATAAAAAAATATGAGAAAGCCAGTAATAAAACACTGCTATATAATGTTCAGGATAAAAATACTTCAATTTTTAAAATCATTGATTTTCGGCCGACTGGTTTTTACACATAATCTCCAATTGGAAATTGCGTATACTAAAATCAAGTGCAGTGTAGACGCTTCCACCGTATTTGCACATAAATGTTCAATCATTAAGTTTAAAATTGTAAACGTTACATCAATCAACAGCAAATTACATAACCTCGATATCCTAATATTTTGGCTTTGGAGTCGAGGGGCAGGTCACTTCCATTTTGGATACGTCTTAATCATAGTAAAATGATTAAATCAGGGTAATCCAGATTAAAAAATCTAATCAAGATTAGAAAATCTAATCACGATTTACTCAATCTAATCACGATTTACTCAATCTAATCACGATTTAAACTAGATTTAATCATTCTAATCATAATTTAATCATTTTAATAATATTTAATCATTTTAATCATAATTTAATAATTTTAATAATATTTAATAATTTTAATCAGGATTTAATCATTTTAATCATATTTAATCATTTTAATCATATTTAATCATTTTAATCAGATTTAATCATTTTAATCACGATTTAATCAACATAATCGGTTGAATCGAGATTTTATAATTAAAATCAAAACATAAGTACGATAATTTAATATTAATTATTAATATTGATGGTTCTATCGCAATTGTGTTTGATTCTCGTTCTAATTTCTAATCGCGATTTAATTATACTAATCACGATTTAATCGTTTCAAACAGGATTTAATAATTTTAATCATATTTAATCATTTATTCATGATTAAATCGGATTTAAACATTCTAATCGTGATTAAACGTGATTTAATCAACATATTCGTGATTAAATTGAATTTAATCAAAATAATCACAATTAAATCGGATTTAATCTTTCGAGGGGTGCGTCGTTAATCAAGGAAGTGAATATACATTTCTTAAGTTTGATTTAGTTGCTACTCCCTTTAAGGAAAATGACTATGCTGAGACAATTTTTAGCATTGCTGGCAATCCCCCTCACTAGCAGTAAACTCCTTCCAACTATAAAAATCAAATCGTCCTCGTATCTCATTGGTTCCCTAAAACTGACGTATTTCGACGCGATTAAAGCACTCAACGGTGACGTTTTTCCTGCCCCCTATCACGTGCAGGGTGAAAATTCGACCACTATTCCCGCCTATCGTCACAACAATCTCCCTAAGAATAAATAAATACATTCTTGGTTTAACCTAGGAGCAAAAGGAGAACGCAGCTAGTCTTTCAACACGCTAACGCCGTGTTGTGTACAAATTTCATTGGGCGAGCCTTTACGCTGAAGGTTTTACGGGCGGGGGGAACGACAATTACCGAATTTTCCCCTTCCGACGGCAGCAGGCGCTAAAGCGTCTAACCAATGAAATTTTTATGCAAGAAAATCCACGGCTATTGACGGGTTGCGTTCTTCTTGTGTGGGGTGCTGTGTTTGTTGCTCCTAGGTTTAACTCTCTCTAAAAATGTTTTAAAAATAATTATGTTTCTAGGTAGGGTATTCTATCAGAAGATCTGAATTTATTATCTTAATTTCCTTCTATTATTAAGGAAATGTAATAAAGAGTATGATTACAATTGTTTTGTTAAAATGAATTTGCTTTACCGGGTTATCTACAAATTCACCAAATTTAATTTACAGAAATTTATAACTTGTTCCATTTTTATAAATTTACATCCGCATTTATATATAATTTGCATATCATCGTAAATTCATTATCTTTAATAGCGTTGTACCACGCCATACAGATACGATGCCGATGCTTATAATATTTGATATAGTAAAAGAAAATTTATTGGTCAGTTTAAAAGCAAAGGC
This sequence comes from Leiobunum rupestre, assembly GCF_980474605.1. Taxonomy (NCBI): domain Eukaryota; kingdom Metazoa; phylum Arthropoda; class Arachnida; order Opiliones; family Sclerosomatidae; genus Leiobunum; species Leiobunum rupestre. Next base: position 13,088,651 of record NC_143388.1, read on the forward strand.
GCTTTAAAACCACTTAAGGGCCCTAGGGGCCGTGTGATTATGGTGCCCATTTTGCACAAAACGTTAAAATGTTCCTTTTTGCACCACCGTCCTCGAGTGGGCCAAATGGAATCCTTAAACATTGGGGTCCTGAGTGCCACTAGACGCAAATTCTCTCCTCTTTAAAAGGTTCACTTTTGTTTGTTAAAAGGAGTCTAAATTAATTTTTTAAAGCACTGTCTGAAAAGGGTAAAAGGCAGGGAACTGGTATTACTCTATAGGTTAAAATTTTATTCATATTTAATCATTTTAATCAGGATTTAATCATTTTAATAAGATTTAATCATTTTAATCAGGTTTAATCATTTTAATCAGATTTAATCATTTTAATCAGATTTAATCATTTTAATCAGGTTTAATCATTTTAATCAGATTTAATCATTTTAATCAGATTTAATCATTTTAATCAGATTTAATCATTTTAATCAGATTTAATCATTTTAATCAGATTTAATCATTTTAATCAGATTTAATCATTTTAATCAGATTTAATCATTTTAATCAGATTTAATCATTTTAATCAGATTTAATCATTTTAATCAGATTTAATCACTTTAATCAGATTTAATCATTTTAATCACGATTTAATTAATCGGTCGAATTGAGATTTTATAATTAAAATCAAAACTAAAGTACGATAATTTAATGTTAATTGATGGTTCTATCGCAATTGTGTGTTTCTAATCGCGATTTAACATAAGTTAAAATTAGTTTAAAAATAAACGCGTGACACTTGAATTAGTATTCACGATGGAAAAGGTTTAAGCATCTTTTCAACGCAAGTAAAAATAAAATAGAGCTAGTATTAGACAATAAACATGTTATTGTATAACGAAAAAACACAAATTTTATAGGCAATACTCAAAATAAAGTTGAGAACTTTCATAGCGAACGGTTTTTCTCAGAAAAAAACTACCGATATTTATCGAAGCGTTTTATGAGAATTGAAATTTAGTAAACAATGCATTTATTACATAAATATAGCTTTAAAAATATGCAGCGCCAATACGACAATTTACAAGAATGGGGAAATCGTTATTTTGATCAAAATTGCCGGAAAAGAATAAATAAAATTGAAGGTAGTAATTTCGAAATATATCGTTGAGTAATTCCGCGTGAATTCCCGAACACGAGCGTAGAATGCATCCTTTACTCCGACAATGCCAGATAGGTAATCTTGTAAGGGTACACGCTGTAATGAATATTTTCAATCTTATAACAAAGAGAGTAAACAGCGCGCAAACAAAGACCGTATCGGTAAACAATAGGTCTGATGTGTGTCTGTTGGCTCTTCGGGCACCAGCTGCCCAAAAAACGCCGGAAAAATCCAATTGATTCGAGAGATTAAAAAATGGGGTTTCATTTTTTCATTGTGATTTCGAGATATGAAGCTTCGTTATTGAGACCACAAGAGGTTTCGAGGCCATTAAAATTAGGTACTGCAGTTTCAAAATGCAAAAAACAATGGTAACTAATCGTAAGATTGAGCATTTCCAAAATAGAGAATGCGATACAAGAGTTCTTTATAAGTTGAATATATCGCGTTAAATAAAGTAAATTAAATAGGATTTGACTTCATAAGAAAAATTATTATTACTACACAAATTAATTAATTTAAGTCCTACCAGTATATTCCCAAGAACAGACATTTGTTGCTCAAAATTAATAACATCTTACGACATTTCTTAGATAATTGATGAATAAAGAAGTAAAATTCATTTAGTGAAAAATCTATCAATAAAGACTGACTTATAAAGACGCACTAAGGCTTTAAGTTTCTTTTTGTCAGTTAATTCTTTTGAAACGAAAAAAATTAAGTTTTCATCAATTTTAAATTGAATAGATAAACGCAACAACGTAAATTGCAAAACGTTTAAGAATACGTTAAAAACTGTGAAAATTGTCCATAAATTCTCCCAATAAAGCCATAACAACCCGAGGGCCTCAAAGAACAAACACGAAACTTTCCCAAAGTTAAAACATCCGTGCGTGAATATTAATATTCTGTACACGGAGTGCAATTAGCAATTAGGTCCCCCTCTCGTGGCTCCTGATCTCGATGGCCAGAAAAGGTATCCTCAAAGACCGGATGATCCCTTCATTTTGTTTTGAAAAGTAAAAGTGAAATAAAACAGGAAACAAAAAGGCTCAAAGAAAATGTCGATAGAGAATATTTATCCAATGGGAACACCGTATACTCGACTTATAAATAAAAAATGAACGCCACTAATTTTCGCCCCGAACAGCAACGGGGTAAAGACTATAATTTCTGACGTTACTACCATATAGTCCGGGTTATTTGGAAATTATGAAAGATGTGAACGCGGGGGGATGCGAAGTTGTTGCGTGTCCTAGTTTTAAGGTGAATCTTTCGGTCGGGGAGTGAAAGGCCGGTGAATTATAAATACAAACGAAAGATGTTCTATTTTCGGTCGGAGAAGAAAAAAAGTTACTCTCCCTTTCTCGTAAGATCTGGCTAGCCGCGCTTTTTTCCTTATCACAGAGGATCAATAGGAAGTTGCTGTTATGCATTTTTTTCCCATTCTTGCCGGAGTAAGCCGGGGCAGTTCGTAATGGGGAGAGGGGGTGGTGACGGACTAGACGGGGTGCCGATGTTGGTATAAAAGGGACTGCTCGAAACATGGATGGCATCACAACCACCTCAATCATGAGAACGGTAAGTACTCCTGGCTTCTACAGCTGGGTTTCTTACTTCGGCTACTTTACTAGTTCCTTTGGTTTAATCTACCCGTGTTTCGGAAAATGTTATTCGTGCTCTAGTAGTTCGGGTCGCTTCAACGAGGATTATATTTGAGATCTTAGTTAATAATTCGTGTTTGTTAAATTTATCGCGGTTGACAATATTTTGAAATATTTTCTTAATGTTAAGTTATAGCAGTTTCAGAATTTTTTTAAGTATTTATTAAAGTAATACGTATTGATATTTGGCTGTTATCCGGCAATTGTGATAGGAGTTTATGATCCGTTAGAATGTAATGAATTCACGAAAATCTCTTCTTTTTACAGTGGCTTCCTTTATGCGTTGTGGCCTTGCTAGTGGGCTCGTCCCTCCAGGGAAATAATCCGTGGTCCTCAGGAGGAGGCGGCGGCGGAGGTGGCGGTGGACCGTGGTCCTCAGGAGGCGGCGGAGGCGGCGGTGGACCGTGGTCCTCGGGAGGAGGAGGAGGAGGCGGCCATGGAGGCGGAGGAGGAGGTGGTGGGCAAGTGAAGATTGTCTACTTGCCAATTCCCATCAAAGTTAAATCAGGAGGTGGTGGAGGCGGCGGCCATGGTGGTGGCGGCGGCGGCAACCCGTGGGCTTCGGGAGGAGGTGGCGGCGGAGGCGGTCACGGTGGTGGCGGAAACCCATGGGCCTCAGGAGGAGGCGGCGGTAATCCATGGGCCTCAGGAGGAGGTGGTGGTAACCCATGGTCCGGCGGAGGCGGCGGTGGAGGACACGGAGGCGGAGGCGGAGGCGGTGGAAAGGGTGTTTCCATCAGCACTAAAACCATCATTCCAGCGTTCATCACCCTCTCAGGAGGCGGCGGTGGTCACGGAGGCGGCGGTGGCGGAGGAGGCGGCGGCCATGGCGGTGGTGGAAACCCATGGGCATCTGGCGGAGGCGGCGGTGGCGGTGATCCATGGGCCTCTAGCGGTGGAGGAGGCGGTGATCCATGGGCCTCGGGCGGAGGCGGTGGTGGTGATCCATGGGCCTCTGGCGGCGGCGGCGGTGGTGGAAACCCATGGGCCTCTGGAGGAGGTGGAGGCGGTAACCCATGGGCCTCTGGCGGTGGCGGCGGCGGCGGTCACGGTGGCGGAGGATGGGATTAAATCTCATTTGCCCAAACTGAGTCGAAAGAACATTAAAAGAAACAGAAAGATTTACCATCGAGTTAAATAGTTTTTGTTTCGCCCGTTACCAAAATCGACCGGCTGTTGGAGAAATTCTATGTACAGTTTAAAAGAGACACGGTTCTCACGTTGTTGAAAATGTTTTTAAAATGTAAAAAAAAAATCCTAAGAGCTAACGCATTTGTTTTGTATAAAGTATAGTATTTTATGCAATAATCTTATACCAAGATGAAATTTACTCTTGTTATATATATTTTTTTCCCAAATAAAACAACTTAATTTGGTTTAAAATTTCTGCCTTCCTTTATTTACGAAATAATTTAAGTATAACACAATATAAGTATAAGTAATGATATTTTCTTTTAAAGAAACTTGCAGTAAATACCGTAATGGTTGCAAAACCACATCTTACTATTAGAGTCATAAGCAATAAAAATAATTGAGGGATTTGTAAAATCAAAATTCTATATATTTTCAAAATTCTTGGAAATAATATTTTTCCAACGATACTGAAAACAATATCATATTATTTAAAATTTTGGGTTTAAAAATATCTCTGCAGCAGACCATAAAATTTTGAGAAATCTACCCGAGCGCTGACAGATCAATCTTAATTTGAAAGAAAGACCTTACAACAAATGTGCTCTCAGCACACGCAGAGCGTTAACGGAAAATAACGTAACATTTAGATTTTAAAACCCGGAACTCCTTTATCTTTTGTGTTTTTCGCGAAAGCCAAGCACGCTTAGTATAATCATGGGCCAAATAATGATAAATCCAGGACATGCCTCTGGTACATTCATACGTACTAAATCGATCGTCCACCAAAAGTAACGGGCGGCCATTTTAGTAGGCGGGCAAAAGGTGCAAATAAAAAAAATTGGGAGCAAAATCAAGCAGAAATTTCCGGTTTCCCGAACGCCATCTTGTGTTGACTAAGTGCTAACGGAGAGGGGCCGGGCAAACTGGCCGCCTCGGCGGATTGAGTAGCCTGCTGTGGGGCTGCGGGCCTCCGTATGAGGGCACGGCGGACCCATCTCCCGGCCTTTTGGGCTCCCACCGGGATCTCCGGTGCCAGCTGTGCCGGGTTATGCGGGCTGCTGTGTGCCCGCCGTTCCCCTTTAGGAGCTCTCTCCAAAGGGCTTGGCTCCCTGCCTTTATAGGTGGGGTGTCGGCCGGAGTTGCTAGAGCATCCGTTCTCTATCCCACTGCTGTGTGCGAAGTGGCGGGCTGGTCGTCCCATTGTTGCACCTTCTGCTGGGTTGAGCGGCTTGCGTCGAGGGTGCGACCATCAGTAGTGGGGTTCTGCTACCCATGCTGGTTTTGTCACCTGTCCGGGCTTGTGGACGCTGGCGTAGGGCATTCTGATGATAGGCCTCCGGTGGTGTGGTTCTCTTTCCGGTACACCGGGCTGTAAATTCTGACTACATGTGTTGACTAAGTCAAAATTCGGAAATGAGTGGCGGTTGTAATTCGAAAATCCTGCCATATTGGCCCCTCATTTTTAGATTAATGTTAACGATTCTAGGAAAGTATATGTTTAATATTATATAATTATATATATTATACTAATTATGAACTTAGTACGTATAAAAATAAGTACTTAATTTAATAACCACACTATATATGATAACTGTGAATAAATATTCCAGGATATTTACTACGACGACCACGTGTATTATTTTTGAAAACTGCCCTTAAAAAATTTGCCCCCAAAATGACGTAGGTCCGCAATCGCGCATTTTTCCCAATAGGGGGCAATAGTGGTCGGGTGTTAGCGCTGTTGGACGGGTTTTTCCACATAGAGTCATGTCCTGGATTATTTTTATTTGGCCCATGGTATAATTAAGTGCCGCAACATTTTAATTAGTGCACGAAAAAGGATTGAACTCAGTTAACTACATAAACTAAAAAAAACTTTTAAAAATGCGATTTGAACAAATGCTATATTTTTATTACACTTTGAGCTTAGTTCCGCGAAAACGTACAACAGAATTTTAATTAGTGTTGTTAATTTTCCGGAAAAATAAAATGCGGAAAATTTTCCGGAAATCGGAAAAATAAAAAATGGAAACATAAATTACTTTTTAAGGGTTTTTAATGTTTTTAACTTTTTATCGATATAAAATGCCAAATAAGTAAACATACTACAAGACATTAACAGTGTTACATTGCTTATCAGTTTAAACTAGTCTAGGGGTTTAGTTTTACTTTCAGATTCGAAACAATTAGGCGAAAATGCCGATTTATTTAAATTTGCAAATTATATATGAGACTAATCATGGAATGTATTTTTTTCGGAAAAATACAGAAAATTTTCTGACTTACAACACTAATTTTAATAAACATAAATTTCTTATCTAATTATCTAAGGAACCACTTTCCACCTGCATTTTAATTGTATACTCGGTTGCAGGTTCAAAAAGGCAAAATATCTAGTTCATTTGGCAGAAAGATACTAGCCCAAATTTCCGGTAAATCAGCGGCGGGAATTTCGAATTTAACTTTTTTTACGGTTGAATTTATACGTATACCTGAGCGCGTTATATAATTTAGGAAAATACCGTCTATTGCTTTATATTTTAAAGTTATTATTAATTAATTAGCGTAGATAAGATTTAAAAACAGTTTTAATAATTTACTTTTAATACTACAAGTGAGGCATGGCTAAATAAATTCCGTTTGGAGAGTCCAGGGTAAGTATAGAACGGGTAATGCTAAGAATACCACGTTGACGTACATAAACGCGCGATTTGTGGATTGTTTAGGAGCGTAATACTATAGTTATTACGCTATAATTAAGCTTAAAAATAATAGTCTACATTAAATATTTATTGATCACTTTGAAATTTACGCCATAGAAATTTCTTAAATGGATTTATATAACAGGCGTAGGAACCTTTAGGAATTTAACAGAAAGTAGGTGAAATGCGAAATTCCCGCCGCCGATTTACCGGAAATTCATGATAGTATCTTTCCGCCAAATGTACTAGATATTTTCCCTTTCTTAACCTGCAACTGACTTGTGAGTATAGTGTAGATAATTTTGGATTTAAATCACGCACACGAGTCTAATTTTATTCATTACAGAATTCGTAGGAAAAAATCTTCAAAGGCCTAAATTAGGGTTTTATCTTTCACAAAATCACAATTATAAATAAATTCGGATGGCAATCAACTCTTACGAAGGTTCCCAAACTGGCTATTTTCCAATAATCGTACGTGGTTCTGAAGTTGTCTGAAACGTATTTTTAATCCATACGAAACTTATTTGTTCGGCATTAATCTTCGACAAATAAACTACTTAACACGAATCATAAGCGAAAACGTCATTCTTCAATTTGCACGCCCGCCAGCGTTCCTACCGAGAGAACCGCTAAACATTTCAACGCAATTACAAAGCACGTGCTTAAAAACGTTAGAAGACGTTTGTCGACGTCACCAGAGAGTGTAAAGTCGCTTCGCTACAGAGAGGCGCCTCTTCCTATCCCCGTAATGTTAAAATTTCGTTGTACGTTTTTTCCCCATGAGAGCGTTGAAGAAGCAGACGACAGTGTTTGCAATTCCCTAACACACGATGGCACTGTAAAATTGCTTATCAAAGAAAAATAAATTTTGCTCTCAGTAGGTTAAAGTTGAATTCAGCTCAGTCAGATGTGATGTTGAATTATTTTAACTATTTAAGTAAAACAGTTGATTTCGTAAGAAATATAAAAAGTAAGTACAAGAAAAATCCCTCCCTATTTCATTTCAATATTAACAACTATACTTTTTTAATATATCAAAAGAAATTCGTGGAATCTAAAGTGGAATATTTTATGGGCTGGCCAAGTCTTAATTAAATATACCAAAACCATGGTAGAACATTGGTGTTTTGAATAGCAGCGGTGAATTAAATATTCTGAAATATAATTAAGAACATTTTCTTTTAGAAGGTTTGGACTTTCAATGGCTTTGCAAATTTCTAAATCTCGTCAGTGAATTGTCCTTTACCTTGCAAAACCCAATGGTTATCATAATTGGACAAATCTTCATCATGGTCTGTTTAAAATAAAGTCATCCAAATATGAATCTGATGGTTTTAAGAGGCTATTGACTGATGCAGCTCTGTATGCTGCCTGGTATTGTTGAGTATTTGGATGATCTCAATTGTCTCCTTATTGGCGAATGGAACCAAAGTAGTTTTCTAAAAATCTTGACCAATTCTTCCAGTTATTAAGAACTTAAAACCAAAATTATCCTTTATATCATTCCATAGGAGTAGCAAAGACTGAATTGATAGTTTCCACCCTTCAATACAAGGTAAGGTTTTATACCTACAGTTCTGAAGCTACCATATATTAAACCTTTCCAATTTTTCTTTCAGCATTGGTATGTGGATGGATTGATCAGTCATTGCTCTCTTACAGTGTGTTTCATTGTTTAATGTCCTGCTATTGCAGCAATCAAAAAGGCCGTTCATGTCTAAGAGGAACTCTGCTGTGTATGTGCTTTCAATTGTTAACTCTCCTAATCCCAGTGAACAGGCCATTTGAATTAGAAACACTTTGACTGCAAATTTGGGCAGCTAAACTGACTTTCATGTTAGAAAATGCTGGTAACTTGATATGTTTACGTTTCAGCTTATGTGTGCTTTGAAACTTACCAATTTCTTAGTCTATTTTGAAAAAATGTTCTAGGACTGCCCAAGAAACTAGATTGCCTTCCACTATTATGGGATACCGTTTGAAATTGTTCCTCACACTTTTCAAGAGATGTGGAGGATCAATTTCAATGAATGGCTTTTCCACTGATATCCCCATACTTTTGAACAAATTTTGATTGCCTGTTCCTTGGTCGCAGACTACAGCTTTGACAATAAGGCCAATACGTTTTAGGTGAGTTACGCAATCATGAAGCAATATCTTCAAAGTCTGTTCGGGACAAGTATCTTTTGTGAGGAAGTAACCAATTGGTGGTTTGAATTTCAGTTTTATATCATTCACCATGTACACTAGGGCCTGATTTGCGTACTATTTTGACCTTCCATATGGACCGAAGTCTATCGTTTTCATTATTGTCAAAATGTTTAGTTGAATGGCTATAATTATGTTCAGTACAAATATATTTAAATGGAATAGAATTGAATAGATAGTTCTGGGTTTAAATTCATAGGAATTGACTCTATCCACTGTAAAAAAATTTCATTTAAAGCTAGTGTTCATCATTGTGAATATTTTATATAAATTATCATTTTCTTCGTTGAATTGATTTTTGAGGGCATAATTTGGCATTTGTAGTGCTGCGTTTACCTTACACCAGATTGTAGTTGTAACATGATCTTCAGGTGCATTTTCATTTGCTACTATTTGAATTAATTATAAATGAACATCAGGCAGTAAGAGACCATGGCGGGATATGTTTTTGCCTTCAGTTTACCTAGGGAAAACCGTGGTTTCATTGGAATTTCCCAAAAAAAATAGTAGGTGTAGCTAATGGTGTAAGCCTGTTTTTGGTTTTGATATTCATAAAACAATCGTCAGTGAAATGAAGACCGCAAAATACGTGGTTAAAGTGTAAGTAATCTGTAGTTTTATTTTGGAGCTTTTCACTGTTAACATTTTGCAGCCACAATGCAGAACACAAGTTTTAAGAAATGTTAATGTATTAGAATAGGCTTAGTAAATTAAAACGCGTATTCACCGGTCTTTATCCCTTGGAAACTTGAAAAAAAAAAGACAGACGCGTGGTTACCTTTTTATTCGATTTACAATTTTTAGCCGAACAAGACATTTCAAAATAAATTAAACTCGCAAAAATACCAAAAAAACTCTTCCTTTTTTGCGTCTTCTCAAACTCTAATCTAGCGCGTGCCGGAGATACTACTAGCGCCATCAAACGCCCGGGAATTGTGGACATTCTCGGCGAATAAAATCGTACCACGGATTTTTTAAAGAGGCGCCTCTCTGTAGCGAAGCGACTTTACACTCTCTGACGTCACCCATACTTTTTTCTACAGAGAAACAACTGCCCTCAAAATGGCGACCATAACATAAAGGTACGGAGCGATTCTACTCTATTGTATCTCCGAATATATTTCAGAGTTCAGTTCCATTGAATTATAATCGCTTCAGAAATAAACGATAGAAAATTGATTGTAGCAGAGATCACTAACCTTTACGGAAGTTAAAAAAATCCATTTGAAGAGACGCTAGCGACGTCTATAGCTAGTTTACGATATTAAAAAATACATGTATGTTCAGTAGTTTTGCAATTTCACTATTATTGAAGAGCTTCTAGAGTAACGACGAAACCAATTTCGAAACTGTGGTGTCTGGAACAATTGTTTTGAATGTAAAAAATTCAATATTTATCCTTACTCGGTAGCTAAAACCAAAGCCCTATATAAGCATATCAGGATACATATAGCTTCGGTAACATTTTAGTCTAGTGTAATTTTAACATAGGCAAGTTTGTAGTAAAGGTTGCAGCTTGGAAACCACAAATAAAATTTATTAAGAAAAAAAATATCCCTGTTATTGATCCAGGTAAATCAGTTACCGGAATGTAGATGGCACCACTGTAACAGAATGGGTAATTGAACTTATTTCGCTATTGAAAAGCGAGATCTCATTGGATAGAATCCATTAGGAAATACTATTAAAGGGGCTCCAAAGTTCGGTGGCAAAAAAAAAATTGAGCATGCTTTTCATTCCCCCAACCCCTCACTCGGCCTTGGCAGAGCCGGGCAGAGTCAACCGTAAATTTCGCACTTTACTGACTTTACACACATTTTGCCACCGAACTTTGGAGCCCCTTTAAAATTAAAAAGGTGAAGCTTATATTTTCGGATATAAATCTTAATTGAATTCACCGAAGTATTTTAAATTAAGCTCATCGTCTGAAAGCCAGAATTCATCGCCATAAAACTAAATTTTAACCTTTCAACGTCTGATTGTAATAGAAATAATTAAAAAAATCTTAGCATAAATTTCTTCAAATTATCAAAAAAAAGTTAACACCATATACTCCAAGAATTAATTGCTTGCAAATAATTAATAATCTAGTAAAATATATAAATTCTGAAAGTCAGTAAGCGAAACTTCCCTTTCAATTATCTTGTGAAAACTCACTTCCCCTACGTCATAACGTCGTCTGTTTCGTCAACGTAAAGAAGACGACGTCGTGACGTAGGGGAAGTAAGTCTTCATAAGATGACTTTTGGATTCGACCTATACTAAAATTTAAGGAAAAATACAATCATTTCAATTCGTAAAAATTTTAAATTAAAATTCCACAAATAAAGCTTTCTCGTGAAAAATTTAAAATATTACTTTTTTGTTTTATATTATTGGTTATACATTTTTAGAAATTTACATAAAGAATTATATCGCGTGGAGGCATGCATAAATATAAGGGAAATCATTTGTTTTATAGAAGAAATCCGATTAGTATCACTGATCCAAATAAATTGGAACGCTATGGATGACTTAGATTAAATAACCAAATCCAAGGTCTCGCAATATTTTTTAAAATATTTTTTTATTAACAATAACAGTAACAAACTATTAACAAACGCGCGAATATGGCAAATTATGACTTAACTAACCGTTAAACCAGTTTACCACCAGCCGGCGCTCTGCTGTCTTTGTTGTTTTCCGGATGATCCAGTTTGCCATGGTTGGCTGCTGAAAGAGCTGGATTTGGCAGATTGGGTGCGGCCCTTCTGGGGTCCAGCGGGGACTTGGTTGATGGCGAGGACCAATGGGATCAAGATTCTCTGGCCTTGTTGTTGTTGAGTTTGTTGTTTCTTAGCTGATCCTTGAGACTTCCATGGTTGAGGAGCGGCTTGAACTTGTTGTTTCCATCCTTGTGGTTCTGGGGCCTGTTGTTTCCATCCTTGGGCCTCTGGCTGCCATCCTTGTGGTTCTGGGGCCTGTTGTTTCCATCCTTGCGATTCTGGTTGCCATCCTTGTGGTTCTGGGGCCTGTTGTTTCCATCCTTGGGCCTCTGGCTGCCATCCCTGTGGTTCTGGGGCCTGTTGTTTCCATCCTTGGGATTCTGGTTGCCATCCTTGTGGTTCTGGGGCCTGTTGTTTCCATCCTTGGGCCTCTGGTTGCCATCCTTGTTGTTCTGGGGCTTGTTGTTTCCATCCTTGGGCTTCTTGTTGCCATCCCTGGGATTCTGGTTGCCAACCTTGAGGTTCTGGAGCTTGTTGTTGAGCCCATGGATCCTATGAGATAAAAAAATTCTTCGTTTTAAACATTACCAAATAACAATTCGTAAAGAAATTCAATCGTACAGCAGATTGTTGTTGGGCCCATGGATCGGCTTGGGTCTGTTGTTGCCATCCACCGGTTTGTTGTTGTGGTTGCCATCCAGCTGATTGTTGTTGTGGTTGCCATCCAGCTGATTGTTGTTGTGGTTGCCAACCAACAGATTGCTGCTGTTGTGGTTGCCAACCTCCTCCTCCTCCTTGTTTCTTTGATTGTTGAATCTGAGCAGGGGCGCTGCTAACTTTCAAAGGTACTGGAAGATAGATAACCTTGACTTCGGGTTGTTGAACTTGCTGTTGTTGATGTTGTTGTTGGATTTGCTTTCCATGACCTTTGGTCGCCTGTTGCTGCGGGGCCCATGGACCCGTAGCTATGGCAGAAGTTGCCAAACAGAGAGCTAAGGTAACTGAAAAAATCTGTGGGAATTTAAAGCGTTAAAGAAATATCGAAAACAGAACTTAGTAATCTGGAATTCTTCATTCAAATCTCGTTTAAATTCTAACTAAAACAGTATTTGAAATGTTAACAATAGACTCACGGATTCTAGTACATCTAAGATAAATTACATATTTTAAAAACTTTCAAGGAAAAGTTTAGTTAATTTTTTCAGTTTAAATCTAATCTAACCACGAAATTCGACCATCAGCAACTCATCTACGCTTAAGAACGGATCAACACAAATAATCTTAAAACATCTACCATATGGTAACGTGACCATCGGTTCAAGTATCCATGAAACGGGACCGCGACGTTAGAAATAAACGAATTTCTTTTTTACCGTAAAGATTTAAGAGAGATTGAATGAAGAAGTAAGAGAAGCTTTAGCCAAGTGACTCCTCACCATGGTTATTTCGAAGAGAAGTAATTCTGAATGGTCGTCTTCTGCTGGTTTTATACCTGGACTCGCTCCGTTAGAGAGAGTGAACGCTACAGTCTGTCCAAACGCGTTCCCCCCCGCCACCTAGTATTCAATACCACCCACTACTCCTCCCCTCTCCCTTTTAAAATAGCGATGGTCCTCAACGCCAAAAGTGTACTTCTTTGGAAAACCCACCCCCGTTAGTCCGACCCCCCTGGCCAAGACGCACCATCTTCAAAACCCTCGTGGCCCAATTTCGGAAGTAAACCCGATTTTTATATAGTTTATAAGGGTCAGTGGGGAAAGCGCGGAAAAAAAACCGTCCTCATCTCGGAGTTACGGACGAATCGAAGGGAAAAAAATAATAAAAATATTATAAAATGTATGTTTTGAAGTAACGGCGATTTTCAGCCGTTACTTCATTATCATTTTCGTTTCGAAGATACTTTCCACTTCGGGCATTTTAGCGTTGAATTCCCGTTCTTTGTGTCAAAGTTGATCCGAAAGATTCTTTAGGGGTCGATACACTACAATGAGGATAATATACGGCCATCCTTTCACTGGGAGGCGCGGAAGACGCTGGAAGTGGATCAAAAAAGCCGTTCATCTTTCGAAAATGATGCGGATTTATCATTGTTGGTTTCGAATAGTGAAAGTGAGAATTACATTTCGAACGATATATTCGAACAATGCGATGGTTTTTGATCGATTTATAGGTTTATTTATAAGTTTCGCTGAATTTTGAATAAAGCTTCGATTTGTGATGAAACTATTTTCATAAACACCCTTAAGCTAGTTGCAAATAATTTTTCAATCTGAATGACTCTCACGAACACTTTGTGTTGAAACTGGCATGAGCGGAGGCTGGGAATTTCCGAAATAAATGATCGATATTTACTGTGGATTTTCTTTTCCGTTATTTTGCTTTTTTGCTTATAAATTTCAAGTACAAATATTCAGCGTAGATTTTATTTTTATCCATTTGAATTAATCGAAAATATAAAATAGTTTTCGAGATGGACTAAAATTTGGTTTGATGAATCAATATTGATGACATGTATTTTGTAGATACTCTGTATTAACTTACATATTGATTATCGAAATAACAGCAATAATCGACAAAATATTTTATATTTTTCCGCTATTTTACCAATATTAAACCCGCACCAATGATATTTGAATGGATAAAATTCGAAAATTTAGGATCAAATGGAAAATATCGGTTGTATAATATTAAAATTTATCTTAAATTTAAATTATTTAGATGCATTGGCACACATCAGCTTGTTTCGTCCTAATCCAATTACTATTACGTTATTTTGAACTGTTCGTTTAATTACAGAAATGAATGACATATTTTTACGAAATTGAAATGAATTCTGTAAAATGAAAGTTGAAAAACGTGACTAGGTTTAGAAAAAGAAGAAAGGAAGTGAATCGAGAAAAAAGGAAATTGACCTGTCGACGAAATGTCCTGGGGATTCCGAGGGCTATTTAATTTATACCGCGACTACTATGATCCTTATATTGGAATCGCTAGGATATATTTTATGTATCCCACTGAGCGAGAAATGTACAAACATTTAAAATCGCCGAATTTATATTTGATTGGTTTTTATTTGAACTATGAGCTATTTATTATTGCAAGATATAACGGAAACTCAGCTCGTTATTGAATAAAAATTGTATTAAAAATTGTCTAAAAATAGTGAGCTGCCTTAAATCGAATTGGAATAAATTCAATTCTTAATTTAATAGGTTTTCAACGAATTTTATTTGATTCATAGCCAAGAAAGTATAGAGGTTAACAGAGAATATGTAGCGGCAACTATAGTCTCTGTTTTCGTGATTGTTCTGCCTACATATTCTCGGAAAACATTCTTGACATAGCGCATTAAACGATTTCTTCACGGATTGTTGATTCGAAATGTACAGACGAAGATAAATTTTCTTCCAAATGATCGGGTTTTGTGTCCCGGTGGATTTTTCAAGAATGCAGTTTTCGCGCACGAATTGATAAAATAATTCAGTACTTGGAATTTAAATTACTTCTGTCTATCGACTATTCACTACCGGAATGAATATTGTTGGATATGAGTGGTTCCGGAAGCCCATTTGTTTAGATCGAAATAAAAAAAATCTTAAGCGAAACCTCGTAGACTGTTTGATAGCGATGCCAAATTAGTTTGAAGAAATTTCTACAAATCATTGTTGAAGCTTAGCTCGACGTTTCGTCACACAAGGACGAGTGTTTACGGTTTGGAAATTAATTTAAAAAAATGGTAACACGTTCCGGTACTTTATTTAGATGCGCCCAAATGATTTAATTTATATGTAATCATAATACCAGTTAGGTCTTTTTTCTAGGCTAATACCCAAGGCACCATCTTATGCCCAAGTCATCTTTTAATGCCTTTAAACATGTGTCCGGGTTACAATGTGTAGTTACAAGTCACACTGTATTGAAGATAGACAAATTTATGTTCTTAGGTTTATTCAAACTCCCTCCACAGACTAAACAAAACTGAAAAAAAATCGTTCCTGTTTAGAAAGGTTTTCTTCAAAATCTCAGGGTGCCAAGTGAACAATTTTCCCACTTAAATAACTAAAAGGCCCTGGTTGATTTAATTGCTCAGTTTTATTAAAGGCATTTTTAACTATAACTAGCAAAAATGTAGCTCTATCACTAATATTTTACTAAGTTATTGGGGTCAAAAATGTTTTGTGGGAATTGAGTCCTATAATGACCTCTATGCCCGAGAACGTCTGTCCGAAAGCTATTTACACCGCCAGATGGTTGAAACGCTTTGGCCATGTATTGTATAGTGTAATAAACGAAAATATGTAGAATTTCGTTAAATTATACTTTATGGGATGTATTAAAAAAATTGGATTGTCGGGAATGAAGTGCGTCAGTTAGAAGTACAAAATAAAGTATATTTGATTTATTAAAAAAAGAAAAACGGCGAAAAGTTTCGTAAAATTTAATAGCATAGCGCTTAACAAAATGTTTATATAACATATTTTGATTCCAAAATAGGATATTTTTAGCTAAAAAAGTCGAGATTATTTTGAATAAATAAAATTTAAGTAAGAGATTTTTTTGAATAAATAAAATTTAGGTAAGAGATTTTTTTGAATAAATAAAATTTAAGTAAGAGATTTTTTTGAATAAATAAAATTTAAGTAAGAGATTTTTTTGAATAAATAAAATTTAAGTAAGAGATTTTTTTGAATAAATAAAATTTAAGTAAGAGATTTTTTGAATAAATAAAATTTAAGTAAGAGATTTTTTTGAATAAATAAAATTTTAGTAAGAGATTTTTTTGAATAAATAAAATTTAATCATGAGTTCAATTAAAATTTGTTTTGGATAAAAAATATTTAAACTAAATAATAGAATTGAAAAAGACGTGTTACTTTAATTAACAATAATGATTTAAGAAATGTGTAACTTCATTCCCATTTCAACTATAACTCATTTATTTTGAATAGAAAACATTTTTCTTAGGCCTATGTTTAAATTATCACCGTTTTTAAAAATTGACTTAGAGTGTTTTTCACAGAGATAATAATTTAATTTGATAATTTCGGAGCAAATAATTATTTAAAATTTACCGTCATATACTTAAAGACTTTAACCATTATTTACAATTATTCTAAAAGTATTCTAAGGTCTTGAAAATTTACGAATAATAATTCATAACCAGATTTTTTTAATACTTAGGTTATTCGGTATTTTATAAAGATTCCGAATAAATTTTATAATTTAAGAGGAAGTAATTATTTGAGATGAACCACCATTTATATAACAATTAAATGAGAAGTTTAAACTGGTTTAAAGTATGTTTGATTTTCGGGATTTACGAATACGTGTCTTGCAAAAGATGCTCATATTGTTAATATCTTATTTCCCGAACTAATTAAGACTTAACGAGGTGCAATTATTTTTACATTAGACTTTAAAAGGTGTTTCATTTAATCGGGTAATATAATGAAAAATAAAAAATATTTTTTTTAGGCTTATCTATGAAGAATAAGGAGCACAATATAAATATTTTGAATCTTGGGTGGCCATAGCTTATAACCTTTCCCGAACTAAGCTATTTTAAATATTGAACCGAGAATTATCGGCAATTCTGAAATATTTCAGAAATACTAAACGGTACTTGTTTACTATGGCTCTTAATTCGAAACCCGTTTATCGTTAGACAAGCGTAGTTTCAGTCACCAAAAATAGGAGAATTGGCTGTCAGCTAGTTCCGCTAGTCTATCAAATTTGTCAGTGATTTATGTAAAATCCACAGAAGCTAAAACGCGTTTGAAACTTTCAGTGAATTTTCCCTTAACACAAATTATATTCAAAAATTTATTAGTTTTTGAAAAATCAGCATCTTTAAAACGAATACAATAACAACAGGAAATACATGGCCTTGATTTTCTTTATATTGTTCGTGTTTTAATGAATCAAGATCATCTCTTGGATTAGGATAAAAGATGCGCATTATTTTGGGCAAAACCTGGTGGAACAATATAATATCGAGATTCATTAGCAAAAACTGCGAAAAATTAACGCTTTTATGAAAAGAATCGTGACAATATTTTAATTTGGAAACAATGGCTCTCACGTTTGAATTTCTTTTATATGAGCCTTTGCTTAAAATCCCAAATCACTTTCGCTGTCTGAAACGTGGGAAGAAATGCAACGAAGCATTAAATTCTTCAACGATAAAAAAGAGTAAACAAGGTATTTAGGTAAAAATCTGGGATGGTTGGTGCTCAATAGGATTACGCAAAAATGAAAAAAAATCTTCAATGGAAAAAATACTGGATAACACCCATTCAAGTACTTGAACCGAATCTCGACATTCCTGTACCACCTTCGGATATTTCACTAAATAATTTTTAAATGATGACATATAAGAGCGTACATCGTAGAAATTATGATATTAAATGGTTTAAAAAGGTCATATCTTTGATTATTACAGTTTCAATATCAAATGTGATGAAAGCTTTTTTTATATATTGGTGTTGGGTATCCACTTCAATAACTTCAAGTACTTGAACATAATTTCCACATTCCTGTACCACCTTCCCCTTGTTCACTATATACATTTAAATAGTGACGTTGAGTATGTTATTAAAGTATTTAAAAAGGTCATCTATTTTGTTATGACAGTTTCAATATCAAGTTTGACTTAAAACAATAGTTAGGATTTATGGATGGTCGGTATACGCAACTAATCAAGCTCAAGGAAAAATAAATAAACTAGTTTCGCAAAGATTGTGAACTAAATAATACGAAATTAATCACAGACTGCGGCACCAATTATATTCTCCGAAAAGGGTGAGGATGTAAATATAATTAAGAAACCTTCAATTCACGGACCGTGAAAAACCAAGGGACAAAAAAGAATTGCAGGCTTGGAGAGATCAATTCCAAATTATATAAATGAATTAAAAAGTAAGTTGACTTTAGCCCTGGTACGTTTCACCTCTATTTGTAACCACAAAGGGTCAAAGAAAACAATTGTTTTTTTACATGACAAAAGTTGCATTGAAAATTAGAATCATGTTCACGCTAAAACAATGACGTTCCTTAAGTATATAATGTTTCAAATTCTCAACTGTCTATATATTCCTTTAGCTGCTTATTAAAATAAAAATATTTTGATCCTACAAAACTGGCATATTTTAAAATAGGTTTAAAGATTATGAGATTACACATACAACTGAACAAGACAAGAAGGTGTAATAAAAACAATATTTAATTCATTTTTCGATGAATTGAGGATACAAATTTTTCCTTTTTCAAAACTGGTACATAATTAATTTTTAAAATAGGTTTAAAAATTATGAGATTACACTTACAACTGAGCAAGACAAGAAGATGTAATAAAAACAATATTTAATTAATATTTTGATGAATTGACGACACAAATTTTTCCATTTACAAAACTGGTGCATTATTAATTTTTAAAATAGGTTTAAAAATTATGAGATTACACTTACAACTGAGCGAGACAAGAAGGTGTAATAAAAACAATATTTAATTTATTTTTCGATGAATTGACGATACAAATTTTTGCATTTACAAAACTGGTACATTATTAATTTTTAAAATAGGTTTAAAAATTATGAGATTACAATTACAACTGAACAAGACTTGAAAGTGTAATAAAACCAATATTTAATTCATATTTTAATGAACTGATAATTTGGAGCTTAATTATATCGCAAAAAGAGTGAATATAGAAACTTAAAGAAACGAAAAACTGGAGAAAATTTAAAAATAAAACTATTCTTTAATTAGTGTACAGTCCCGAAAGAAAAAGAATATTTTGAAACAATAAACCAAAATAAACAATTATTTTTAAATAAAGAACAAACAGTGGCGAGACATCAACCCCGATACCGGCGAACAGCGCGCTTCTTCAGAATTAATTGGGAGTGCCCATTAATGAATTTCTTTGTGAAAAATGTATACAATTATGGAGCCGAATAATAGAAGCTCTCCACGCTTTTCAAAAAATTAAAGGCCTCCGTAAAAGAAGCGTCTTTCTTTTATTTATATGACTCTGAAATTTTCGTTTTCAGAATTAGAATACTAAAGTCGATGCGCTATAGTTAAACTCATTTTAAATTTGAATAATTCATTTTGTCTCGAGAGTCCACCTACACTAGTTTTAAGGTGGAACTAGCTTCTAAAAGAAGACACGCGAAGAAGGGTTTTATTAATAGAGATTTTCGTATTTTCTTTGTTCGGACATTTCTCAGCTCGGGGAAATTATAATGACGGAAGACGTAAAAATAAATTAGAGACAAAACGTCGGCCGCTTTGCTATTTTTAATTTTTAAAATATAACCATTATGCCCGTATTGAATTTATTGATTACTGATCTGCTTATTTAGATTTAAGTGGTACCGGTTTCTTAAGGTATGCTAATAAGTGGCTTTTTAAATAATTAAAATTCTTCGTGACAGTTGATCATTAACTACGCAATAGATTTATTCGAGGAACACGTTTTGTTAGTTTTAAAAGTATATAATTTTCTTTACTGTGATTAAATTATTATATATTAATTTATGGTCACACCGAATTGTATAATAATTTTGGTAAGTGCCCCTTCTTTTATATAGAGCAACATTCAGAGAATGCAATTCTATTTCGATCAAATAAATTAAATCAAATCGAAATAAAGTTAATACATTTTAATTGGATCAAATTTAACACATTTTGGTTTTAGTTTTGATCAAAGGCTAATTTAGAGTTGCCCACTTGTAGAATCTAATTTCGTAAGAGAAGCTTCTAACATATTATTTTCCCCTTTTCAAAATTAAAATTTAATTTAAGTGAATTTCGGCTAGAGCTATAACACACAGTAACTGCCCTAGTTCTATACCAAAAACGGGAACAAAATTTTACGTTTTAAAATTATTATCAAATTTGTTTGGTATTTTCTGAAAATATTCTTAATCCTAATTTGGCTTTCTTTAGACTTTTTGATTTGATTGAGTGATATAAAATTTTTTCTATTTGATTTTATTGAGTGATATTAATTTTTTCTATTTGATTTGATTGGGTGATATTAAATTTTTTCTATTTGATTTGATTGAGTGATATTAATTTTTTCTTTTTGATTTAGTGATATTAAATTTATTCTATTTGATTTGATTGAGTGATATAAATTTTTTACTTTTTGATTTGATTGAGTGATATAAAATTTTTCAATTGGATTTAGTTTCTTTTTTTTGGGAATTTTTCGATTTGGTTGAGATTTTTCCTTACATTTCGGGATTTCATTAAGATTTGTTTTGTAAAACTTTGCGAGTTGATTTAATTTTTTTTTCTAGAAAAATTTCTTTTTTAATTTTTCGGTACGATTTTCTAAAAAAATTTCTTTTTTAATTTTTCGGTACGATTTTCTAAAAAAATTTCTTTTTTAATTTTTCGGTACGAACTTCTAAAAAAAATTATTTTTTAATTTTTCGGTACGAACTTCTAGAAAATTTTATTTTTTAATTTTTCAACATTTTAACTTTTCTCTATGTGATTCAGACCTCATAAATTTTCTTATTTAATTTAGAAATTTCTCTAACCTTAATACTTCAAAAGTGACAAATAACGACAGGAATATTAAAAATAAAACGACAATTTTTTTCCAGAGCACTCATTTTTGAAAACGATATTTTCCTTTTTAAAATAGCTCTTTGATTCCCTTTCACTACGATAACACCCAAGGACAAAATATAAAATGGATGAATCTCACACCAGGATCGCGTTTTATTTTTAATCAACGAAGAAAGAAAACGATTTAAAAATAAAAGTATAAACTCAGTCAAGCATATCCTAACGTTTCTGCGAGCCTTATGTCCACTAAAATTAACCTTAATGACCTCTAACTCCCCCGGCCTCTTGAGGACGGACTAAATAAAACTAGGTTTATGAAAAGAATACCAAATTCATCTTATCCAAAGCACGAGGTTCTCAAATTGTAGAAAAACCGAACTTTCACCTGTGAAGATGAAGCAGGAAATTTCTCAGCGCAGCTGCTTAACGTTTAAAGATGTTCTCTAAGTTATAGATACCGCCTGCTGCGAAACCAATGATGCGCAAATTGCCACGTTAAATCTCGCGTTTATTTTAAAGAAAAGTGGGAGGTTACTTTATAAGCGGCTCATTCTTCAAAATGAAATTTATCAACTGCTATTTTTTATCTTCACACTTTCGATGTTCAAAATTGACTTGGTTAACTTCCTGTTTACACGAAGCTTTTTTTGTTCTATGATGTCCGCGTTTGTATTACACTTACGGCTTGTGTTAAGACAATGAATGTGTAAAATTTGAAACGCACTTTTTGCTTTAGAGTCGGTTTTATTCGAGCGATGTTAAATTACTGGCCACTCGAAGGCACATTTTTGGTGGGCACATGGTATTGATTTATTAATACTATTCATTTACTTTTATTTTTATCAATAGTAATATATGCTTATTATACACACACATATATACACGTATATATGTATATATATATATATATATGTATATATATATATATATATATATATATATAAATATATATATGAGCTGCTAATAATAAGTTTGGTAAATATGAACTAATTGGGGGTGATATGGCCCTCATTGATCCCGTTCTATAACCGCGTTTGTGAATTATTAAAAAAAACACAATTAAAGTTGCTATATTGGCCACCTGAAAAATGTTTCCCCATTACTAAACTAACCGTAAATAGTGCTTCCAACCCAAGGGGTCAGACATTCAAAGAAATCCCGTACACTTTCCAAGAAATCCCTTAAGAAATATGAAATACATCCCACGATTGAATTTCTTTAAAAATTTTAATTGCTGTTTATTTTTATTTGCTTTCCACAATAGAATATAATATAATGGAATAGAATAACATATTTAATGTGCACATCAACAGTACAGACCTTCAAGGATATACACAGCAATTTGAAAATATTTCGAAATTCAATTAAGGTACAATATGACAATATTTTGAAATTCAAATAAGGTACAATATGACAATATTTAGAAATTCAAATAAGGTACAATATGACAATATTTAGAAATTCAAATAAGGTACAATATGACAATATTTAGAAATTCAAATAAGGTACAATATGACAATATTTAGAAATTCAAATAAGGTACAATATGACAATATTTAGAAATTCAAATAAGGTACAATATGACAATATTTAGAAATTCAAATAAGGTACAATATGACAATATTTAGAAATTCAAATAAGGTACAATATGACAATATTTAGAAATTCAAATAAGGTACAATATGACAATATTTAGAAATTCAAATAAGGTACAATATGACAATATTTAGAAATTCAAATAAGGTACAATATGACAATATTTAGAAATTCAAATAAGGTACAATATGACAATATTTAGAAATTCAAATAAGGTACAATATGACAATATTTAGAAATTCAAATAAGGTACAATATGACAATATTTAGAAATTCAAATAAGGTACAATATGACAATATTTAGAAATTCATATAAGGTACAATATGACAATATTTAGAAATTCAAATAAGGTACAATATGACAATATTTAGAAATTCAAATAAGGTACAATATGACAATATTTAGAAATTCAAATAAGGTATAATATAACAATATTTAAACATTCATAAATTACAAATGTTATGTATACTAAACTTATAGGTGTCAGATAACTCTTCAGCAAACTGAATGTGGTGGGCAGATCAGACAGACAGATCAACAGACAGACAGACAGACAGACACGGTGATTGTAAAACCCCTCCTAGTGGACAAAGGATAACTATACAAATAACCAATACATAATAAAGTCCAAGAAAACTATTAGCTGGGAAAATTTTATTTCTTAAAATCAGTTCTGAAATGTAATTTATTCTTTTATAAATTTCCACCCGTACACTTAAATTTAGCACAAAAATACAATACACGAAAAAATATCTCAAACCTCACACGTATCCCGAATACATTTCGCAATTTGTCTTAAGATCACAGAAAATCAAACCATTTAAATTGATAGAAGCCCGCATCTTTGAACATAGCCCGACTATAACAACAATGATCTAGTTGAACCTCATAGTATTTTTATACTCTCTTGATTTTATTATTTTTAGTTTTTATAAATAGCGAGAGATTTCAAAAGAAAGCCGCCCACAAACTCAACAAAACCTGAATTCTTTCTTCGGATGCTACCCATCCGGAAGCTATATTAGCAGAACGCTTCTTCCACGAAAGTGATTTTAAATTTATTCAAATGACAAAACTATTTTCAATCAAAAGGCCCGGAGCAATGTTTTTTAATGGATTAACACTTAATAATACAGTCTTACGGATAGTCTATTGGTGTCTGTGCATCGGTCGCTTACGCACCCTTTTTTGAAATTTTTAATCTACAGTACACACCTTTAATTTCTATTTTCCGTAATAAAATTCGTGCATAGTCACGAACAAAATATAAATATAAACACGTAGTTTAATTGTCAGGATTTGGAAAATTAACGATATTTAATTAAGAAAAAAATATGTAAAGAGTTTGAAACGAGATTATTAAATAAATTTCCAATTGTAAGATGTAAGAGAGGATATGACGCGATGAATTGACTCATACGTGTAAGATAGCTTAAGGGGAAAGTTTAACTGATATCTTCCGTCGTATTTTGTTACGCACGATTTGTTCTTCAAAGATTGTATGTATTGTGTCATAGTATCAGTATTCAATGGTATTCTTAAGTCAACTTTAACAAACCTAAACTAAAAAGTTTGATTTGCCCAATTGTGAATGAACAAATAATAAAAATCATAATAATCAGCTAGGTTAATACCCAAGGCACCACCTTAGGCCTAAGATATCAAGCGACTTTTAAAGCCATTAATTCAGGTGACCGGGTTACAACGCGTAGGAGGGTGGTGGCAAGCCCTGCAAGCCACGCTGGCCAACAGCTCCCTACACTAACAAATACCGTTAACCTCAACAAGTTTCTATGGAAGGGGAAACCGAAGAGCTCGGGGGAAAACCCTTTAACCAGTGGGGAGAGAACTTGCAAACTCAACGCGGAAGGAGTTGTTCCGAGTTTTCACCCAGTGCCACAAGCTGGGATCGAACCCGGCTCCTCTTGCTGCGAGGCGAAAGTGCTAACCACTCAAAAAATCATGGCAATGCGCATGTGGAGAAGAGGTGGATATCGAAATATCAAACTATCGATTGTGTAAGTTCAATTTTAAGCAGTGGTCGTATGTAACGCTATATCCACTATTTGAATCAAATCATAAAATAAATGCTTAAGCGGATGACAAATATCTGTTTATTTTAGGTGTCCAAGGCTTAAATTGGCACCATCGATCGTATGTCGAAGCATTTCCTTAAAACCACTTACGTCGGCATTACGGACTGCCACGATTTTGAATTTGACCAATTCTATCGATAGTTTGATATTTCTGTAATTTTTGACGAACATGATTTTTTTTGTCGATTTTGATTTTTACGGCTAGGTGAATACCTGAGGTTAAATCCTTATTTCAATTCTTTCAAACGGATTGAACATAATTTCTTAGAGCTACTTTTAGTTTTGGTTGAATGAAACCGTCGAAGAAACGTTGAAGATCAACGCAAACAACGGTGTGGCAGATCCACCGAATAAAACGGGCCAACGACCGACTTCAAACACTATGAATGGGGATAAGGCGAAATTTGTTTAGTCGTGCTGACGTGGATGCGGGTTGTAATATATATTGCTTTTTAAACCCCCATAGACGAAGAATATTGATGTCTCAAATCATGTAATGATGTTAGCCACATATCTAAGTTTAGTTTCTAGCTCATACTAGACAGGTCATGCTGCACAAAACGCGTTGGGTGAACGTGAAAGGATAGTTTTATATGTCCTACACGTTCTTCTAACGCGTTTTCGAGCGTGGGCTAAGTTTTTATAAGTTGGCCAATAATCATATTTAGGCTTGGGAATAAATGGGCCACTTTTTAAATGCTAGTTGTTAAATTTTTAAAATGAAATTTGACCACTATCAAAATTTTACCAATTTTTAATTAAAAGATGGACCACTTTGGTATTTTTGGAGCCACTTTTAAAATGAAAATTTATCTCTTTTTTGGGTCGTTTTTCAAATGCAAAATGAACACCTTTGTATTTTTGGGGCCACTTTTAAAATGAAAATTGACCTCTTTTGTATTTTTGGGGATATTTTTCAAATGCAAAATGAACACTTTTGTATTTTTGGGGACATTTTAAAATGAAAATTGACCACTTTTGTATTTTTGGGGCCACTTTTAAAATGAAAAGTTATCCTTTTTTATTTTGGGGCCACTTTTAAAATGATAATTGACCTCTTTTGTATTTTTGGCGCCATTTTTAAAATGAAAATTTACCTCTTTTTGTTAAATATCTTAAAGCCAATGTTTAAAATTTTAGATTAAATATTTTTGGTTTGGACGTATTTAGCGAATTCTTTTATCATAAGTAATATAATAACAGTAAATATGAAAATTATTAAAAAAATTCACCGAACTGTTTTCCAGAATTATTGCGCAATTAAGGTTTACTTCAGTCCCCTATGGTGTTTAAAATAAGGTGAATTATACTACTAACAAAGACGTTATATAAAACCCAGTTCAATTGTAAGTACAATAGAAATTCTGTGTAAAGTTTTCCAAAAAGTCCGTAGCAAATATTTTTTTTAAATAATAATCAGCTAGGCTAATACCCAAGCACCTTAGGCCTAAGTCATCAAGCGACTTTTGAAGCCATTAATTCAGGTGGCCGGGTAATAAGAATCTAGTATACAATCTATGGTAATTGTAAATGTTAATTTTTTGATCCATGGTAATTTTCTAATTTTTAAACTTATAATTAAAAGGAACCGCTACCTCATGGAGTTTTTAAAATATTTTAATATCATAATTAAAATTAAAATTCAGCCCGTACATTTTGCAATATGATATTAAAATATTTTAAAAACTCCATGAGGTAGCAGTTCCTTTTAATTATAAGTTTAAAATATATGACAATTTTAATAGTAATACTGGTAATAGGAAATTACTTATTTCAATTACGTTACTTATAGTAGAAGCAATAAACCTTAGGATATAAAAAAATTTCGACACCTAATAAAAGCAAATGAAGATTAAAAAACTGTAGAACATTTAATGAAACTTAGAATGTAGACTGAAAAGTCAATTACCGCTTTGTGTATGCTGCGAAGTATGGTATCTTTTCT
This sequence comes from Leiobunum rupestre, assembly GCF_980474605.1. Classification (NCBI taxonomy): domain Eukaryota; kingdom Metazoa; phylum Arthropoda; class Arachnida; order Opiliones; family Sclerosomatidae; genus Leiobunum; species Leiobunum rupestre. The sequence goes on from NC_143388.1 coordinate 13,115,425, forward strand.
AACAAAACGGGTTGGGAATACTAAGAAGGCTGAACCGACAAAAAGGGGCTAAAATGTATTTTAATTTCAGGTTCCAGAGCTCTTCCCATAAAACATTTGTGGCGACGCTTCTAAATTATTCAAACAGTAGCGTAAGTGAAAAACGTTATCCAACAAATCCGATTATACAAATTAAAAAAGGATAACTTTTTCCGAGTTTATAAGCGTCTTAGCGACCGGTTTTGCACCGGTTAGAAAATAAACCAATAATAAAATGAGAATCCCTCTCAAATTATTTAACAAAAAAACCGTAACGGCAAATTAAATAAAACGTAAAAGCGCTAAGTTACATTCATTTCAAAATCATTTGGAATACGAAAACAGGTTGAATGACAATTGAATGATATTATTAAAAGCAGGAGGAACTATTAATTTTAATTCAAGCCGAGGAAGTGTAGCTAACCAGGGCTATTCAAACTTAATGAAACAAGGTTTTGAACCCGTCAAACATTATTAAAAAAAAACGAAATGTAACACCTCGTCAAGTTTCTAAAAGCGATCCACCGTACAGTTTAGAACCAGGATTCACTTTCGTTTCCTGCAGGATAATAACAACTGACAACCGTAGCCAAATGCGCTAAGACCCATTTCTTACATACCACGCGATAGTTTTCTTTTTAAAACCAGCTGGATTTAATTTATATGACACTAAATGTACATTATAAAATGCTCGCACTCTCAGTGACTTTAAAGTCTTCCGAGATGGGCGAGGTTTGAAAGCGGATGTGCCTGGATGATACTTAATTGATAATTCGCGAAAATAGCGGCCTCTAGTCTCAAAGTTCACTTTCGCTAACCCAGTAAACAGTTTAAACACTTCCTGCAATGGTTGTTGGAAGCCTACTTTCGTTTTAAACGATCAACAAAGATTTTTTTATGTTTAAACGCGGTTTGAAGAGCAACGACTGTGCTATCATAAATAGGTCAAGGATCAATTTTTAAGAGAATACTCTAGCCCCTTCAGAAATGATTATTTGATCATTATGTAATTGAAAATTTACAAAAACAATTTTATTATTCTTAATTTTTTACCACTTTCTCTTCGAGAATGAAGGGGTTTTAGGAGCAAAGCTAGAAATCATCAAAACACAGTCATTATCCCTCAGTATAAATTAATATATTATTGGTATTACCAAACTATCATCGGAATTTTAATAGTGTATAAAAATAATTAAATTGCGTAACGCTAAAAATCGATTTTTACTCAAACCCCTCTGAATTAAAATAGCACCATTAGCTTTAAAATTATTCAATTTCTTTCAAAATTAAGAGGAATCATTGTTTTACCTGTACAAAATTAATCATACTATTATAATTGAAAAACACAAGTATAAATTGCTAGTGATAATGTAGAATTATGATATGTGACGTAGTGAAATATTTTTTGATTCTTTCGACGAAATTCTAGTAAATCGACAACGTTATCAATACCGGGAAAGTAACAACGACCTTTACAATGGACGTAAAACTTTTCCTGAAATATAAAATAAACAAAAATTACTACAATACAAACCCCCCATCTCACGAATTTTGTATCATTTTTTGAAAGGAAAAATAAAGGATTATCCTTTTTATTCTTATTTTCGATTTATATTTAAAACTTTACATTGTATCTATATCAAAAAGTGAGAAAACTAGTCTAAGATCTCGTTTCTTTTTTCTAGAAACACCCAAATTACAATGGAAAAATATGTCCAACACTTTTCAATTTCAACATTTCTAAACGAAACCCCTTTGTCCCGAGAAGAAGAAGCCAAGATAATTATCGAGTATCGTCGCTTCGAGGTATCAAACAAATATCACGAACGTTTACTTCCTCTTCATAAATATAGAACGTAAAAAACTGAAGATGGACCTAATTTATATTGTATCGTCTTTTACAATTTTTACAAACGCTTTTCGGAAGCGTTCTATTGAAATTGTGCCGTAAAAAAGCATTAATCTGGATTACCGCAGATCCGAACCACGCTTAAATATAATAAAAAACGTTTGTAACAATGCGACAGTGAAGTTGAAATTTTATTCAATGGTTATAAAAGATACGAAAATTTCAGAATTTATTTAAAAAAAAATAAGTAGGTGACGCGGAATTCAAAGAAAATTTTAAACATTAAATGCTGATTTTTATATTGTATGGCAACAGTTAATAAGTTATTAAAATTAATTTACAGGGAAGGAGGTGGTAGTATTGATATAATGGGTTATTATGATTGAAATGACGTAATTTGTTTAACACTGCAGGGACTCAGGAGTGACTATAAAGGTTTTGTCCGACCTTTGTCAAAACTTTCCCTTAGCGGAAGCAATTTCTACGATAAATTGAAATCATTTGTTGTTGGGAAAGTGGAGAGTTTGAGGTTTTAAAGGAAAATGTGTCATCAAATAAGATGGATTAGATTTTATTCACGAAAAAGCGGGGTTACCTTAAAAAATTCCGCCATTTTCAAACACGAATTTTGATGTATTTTTTTAAAGTGTTTTTTGCTAAAAATTAAAATTTAATAATTAATAAAGCGAATATCGAAGAAATGATGAAAATTATGAAATGGATCGATTGTGAACTTATAAAATAAATTTCAAAGAATTTCAAAGATTAATAAAATAAGGATTTAAACTTAGGGGCAATGATATATTGAAGATTTTATTCACGAAAAAGCGGGATTACCTTAAAAATAATTCCGCCATTTTCAAATGTATTTTTTAAAGATCGAAATAAAGGGTTAACGTTAAGCTAAAAAGTAAAATTTCAATAATTTAATAAAGCTAATTTCGAAGAAATGATGAAAATTATGAAATGGATCGTTTATGAACTTATAAAATAAATTTCAAAGAATGTCAAAGATTAATAAAATAATGATTTAAACTTCGGGGCAATGGTATATTGAGACGATTCGTGGCGTTTATTCCAATACACCTCACAATCTATTCTACTCGCGGTATTTCATTGATTATATAAAACTTGAGGCACACATTAGTGACATTTTTCATTCCCCCTCTGGTACGGGTGGGGGGACTAAACCATTGTACCCGCGAAACGTAACAACATATTCATTATCCCTAAGAATAATTAAATACATTCTTCATCCAATGTTTCATTTTAATTATTGGCGTTATCCATATCCTGTTTATGACGGAAATAGATTGCGTATTATCAAAGGTACATACTTCCTGTATGATTAAACGAAGAGGAACCAGAAAATATCACCTGTTCCATTCGATCGTTCTACCAATACTCAATTATAATTTTGGCACGAGATTCAAAATCGTGATCGAAGATATGAAATTAAGGGGATGTTTTTACGGCGTCTGGATCTGGCGTTTTTCGTAAAATATTCCTGTTTTGTCACAGATCAATTCTGTGAACCTATTTAATAAATTTCAGACCTAACAGATTTGGTTTAGTTGAAATACAAAACTGAAGAAAATTGCATTTCTTTTTTTTATAATAATAATCAGCTAGGATAATACCCAAGGCACCAACTTAGGCCGGGTTACAATGCAAGCCCTTCATGCCACGTGAGCCAACAGCTGCGAGGCGAAAGTGCTAACCACTCCGTCACCCTATTATTGCGGTAACTAACAAGGAGAGTACCCGAGGTGTTTATTGCCGATTTTGTTCAAAGTCGGGCGTAATGTAGACCTATATGAGATATGAAATTTCCCAAAAGGAGACGTTGCACTACCCATTCGATTTGCCATGGCAACCGAAAATGTCTTTGATCACTTAAAACAAAAATAAGATTTTTTCCTTATTTTACCCAAAAATTTTTAAAATTTTACCCCAAAATTGTTCCGATTTACCCAAAAATGATGAAATTTACCTAAATGTGGTACAAATTACCCATTTCGTGATTTTAAATTTTTTGAAAAAATTTCGAGAAAATCGCATGCTTTATTAAATGGAGATTTTTTGTTTTAAGTGATCAAAAACATTTTCGGTCTACATTACGACCGACTTTGAACAAAATCGGCAATAAACACCTCGGGTACTCTCCTTGTAAGTTAGTACATTCCTAGAGAAGCACAAACAAAGATAAATTAATCCTTTCATAATTTCAAAAAATTAAGTTAGATAAAGGTTCCATTTTTTTCCTCCATACAGAAATTAATATTCCTACGAGGTAATGATAGGCGCTTGGAATATCAACGTGGACAAACGACCTCAACCTTTCCTTTTCAAAAGAACGCGACCGAAAAGTGCTTTCATTTCGAGAGAAGAATCTTTCCCGCTTCGTAATGAAGTGCCTAATTGTCACTCTCGCTCGAAAACGAACTCGTTCGAAGGGTCACCTCAAAGAAACGAACGGGGAAATATTTTGATAAGGGATGGAATTTATACCGTTTGTGGAGAGTGGTTATTTAAGTAGGGAAAGAGCGTGCGTCTCCCTTAATGACTAACTAGGGCTGCCACAGAAGAATTAGGCTTTGAAGGATCCGACGAGTGCGCTGGTCTTTGACCCGCACGATTCGAAAGGTTTTCCAAACTTGTATTTACACACTTAAATTGGATACAACACGCGCTTTTCCCCGTCGATATATTGGGCTAATTTATGGGGTTATCGAAAGTGATGTTCTATAGAAACTATTACGAATATTCAAAGAAGTTGGAGCCTAAACGGGAAGGCGCCTACAGCTTTACATAATCCTCGATAAAAGTGTATATATGACCGCGTAACGATTAATATTATAAAGGGATATTTTACGTATTTGCCATCACGAAAAATCGATCCGTACTAAACGATTAAAATTAATATTGGGTAAAAGGTCGGCTAGGAATTAAATTAATTTGGATTTGGAAAGTTTTTCGTTTCGCAATATCTGCTTCAATTATCTTAAATATGCAGGAATGCCCGAAGGGTTAAAGAGTAAAAATTTGATTAAAAAATTATAAATTGGCATTCATGAACTTTGAAATAGCAAAAATCAAATAGGTTAACTGCCAAAACGAGTCTAGATACACATTTGAGGAGGGATAAGATCTTTTCGCAGGAATAACGCCATTAGAAGTCGAATTTTAAATAACTGAAATCTAATCAGATGGCGCCATCAGTTTGAAACGTTATTCCGAAGTTTTGTTTATAGTTTGTCCAAAAATAATAGCACCTTCAATGGTGTCGTTGTAATCAAATTTCAAATTGGGCTATTTAAAGTTTTCAAATATAAACACAAAATGATCAAAATACAAGAAAGGACATTTTTCAACCCCAATATTATATAACGGAAACTCCAAAATAAAACCCATTTTAAATCTATTTAGAGTCTAAAATATTCCTTTAAACTTAAAAAAAGTCACATAATATGCACGGAAAACAACAAAGATAATGCAAAGTTGTTTATTTCACTATACTTATCATTCTATTATCTGTTCAAAAATGAAATTAGAACAGCGCCAACCCCTCTGCGAAAACACGCCAAACAATATATGGATTATTTGGGAGAGGCCACAATCAGCCTACATAAAAATGGAAAAACGAATAAACCACACAATAAAAGGACGGTTTTGTTCAAACCAAAAATTTTATTCAAAAATGAATGAATTAGATTGACTCGTTTTGTAAAAGGGGTGTTTACGAATATACAGGGTGTTTCGAAAGGTTATGCAAAAAATATAAGGAGTTGTAGGGGGTGAGTTGAGTAGTATGCCTGTTTTTCCCCATTTTCCTACGATGAATTAAAAGAGCGCCAGAGAGCTTCAAAATGTGGCCTACTAGACCATGGAAGTAGGCTGCAACAAGCACGGGGATGTTGGGTTTAGGATCGAACTGCGCAGACTGGCCTGGTTTAATCGTTACTAAAATAATTCTCGGTTGCTCGGGTGGCGCTCAACTAGTTAGTATGTTTTTCGAATACTGGGAAGTAGGCTGCAACTTTAAATACTGTTTAAGTTTACTTATTTACGCTGGTTACCTCGATTTGTTTACAAAGTCCTTTTTTACCTATCACACGAACCCAAACCTTAATGTTCGCGTTCCCCCGCTGCTTTGTTTCGCGCTTGTTGCAGCCTTCTTCCAGGAGCTAGTAGGCCACACTTTGAAGCTCTCTGGCGCTCTTTTCACTCATCGTAAATGGGGAAAGAACAGGCATACCTCTCAACTCACCCCCTACAACTCCTTCAAATTTTTGCATAACATTTTGAAACACCCTGTATTTTATTTATCGCATACGGTTAAAAACCTCGTCAGGGTCCCTGTAAAAACTACGAGATTAACGGAGTAAAAATAAACAGCGCCAGAGACTTTCTCTGATGCACTATGTCACGAAGTATGATTTATTATCGAGGAGTACCCGCGTAGTTGCATCTGATTATTTAGAAAAATAAAAATACCCCTAAAATTTGACGGACGAAAGACATCTCTCGAAAACTTCCTCAATTTTGGAGTCATCCGTTTGAGTCTTCATTCCGAATGGATTTCGCTTATTTTTTCTTTTTAATAAAACGTTTCCCTTAAAATTATGTGGCCTATTCCTTTAAAGTCCTATTCCTAAAAGACTATCTGTTCAATATGTGTAAAATTTAATTGAATTTTATTAGTCTAGCTGATTATTTGTATTATTAATTTAAAATTTACAGTTCTCGAGACTTTATTTCAAATTAAGGAAATTCATATTTTTCTTCCTTGTTTTTGTAACCGAATATTTGTTGTACATGGACAAAATTTGTACCAAGCGGAACGTAAAGAGATAGTTACAGCCACCCTATGCAGATGGCGCGATAAGAGTTTCCCCGGAAAATTTTAATACATAGCCAAACTTAAAAATTAACCGGGTAAACGTTCCCCTTGCGCCATCTGTTTTAGTAACTCTAAACTAATTCACATTGCTTTGCGTAAAGTATGCCAGATACGTTCCTACACTAAAAATACTCTTCATTTTTAAAATATATCTATTTCTCTTAAACGTAAATTTGTTGTACAAGTTGACCTTAAATTCTTATTAAAAAGGATTACGAGTAGGGCAGGCGTCAAAATATTTTGGAGAGGGTGCACAATGTGTAAGAAAAGCGATATTAGGAAATTCACCATTCATGAATTGGGGTTGGATTTTGGACAATAAATGATATTTAATTTTGAATTTGAATAATATCCCGATATAGTTGAGGATTACTCATAAAGCAACAAAGATTTCACAACGTATACACTACGTAATCAATGAGAATTGTTGCAGTTCTTTGTATGTTTGTAATTGAAAAGAGAAGAAACTTCGTTAAATTTATATATATTTTTACTTTATATACAAGATAAAAACCTAACTATTTTGGCAAGTGTATTTCACTTAAGAAGATAAGTCAAACTTAGTCATAATAACCAGTTTTTTTTTTAAACTATAAAGAAAAATATGCGTAAATTTTTCAATTGAGCAATCAAGCTCAGAAAGAAAAATTACCATGTTGTATTTATACTGAAAACTAAAGAGCTACAATACTGGGTTACATATTATCAGAAGTAAATGAACCGATGTTATTAGAATTGACCTGAAAACTGGAAGGCATTTTCCTTATGGAAATCTAGTTAAATCGAAGCTGATGTACAGTCCCATCTACTCCCACGATAAATTGCACTAGAGAATTGTGGGTACTATATTCCCTATGTAAACGCTGTATATCATTCTGTGATTTAAGCGCGTGCTCTAAAAATGACGTGAAAATCATGAAATTATGTAATGACAGGTATAATTTCAATATCACGTGTTATTTTATCCATTGCAATGTAACTTAAGACTAACAATGGATAACATCAGTACGGTGCTTAGCTGTTTTCTCCAAGAGACGGCAGGTGGCGATAGTAAAGCTTAGGCTCGATAGCCACTTAGCGCGTGAAATTTTAAAGGATGCTTTAAACTATGTTTCCATAAGGAAAACGTCATTGCCAATATAGTGGTCTGATAACTTCGGTTCATTTACTTCAGATATTATTCAATGCTCTTAAAATAGTAGAAACAACAATTTAGAAAGATGCCTAGCTGTGTTTTTCAAATAATTTATTTTAGTTTGACCTTTAAAAATTAAGTAAAAACTACGAAACTGCATAAAACACGGAGAATTAAAATAGACCAATAAAATTGACCTAAAACAAAGTTTAATTTAATTGCTTAAATTTTTAACAATTTGAGGGTCGAAACAATGGTAGGCGAAAATTAGGTGAAATATTCATTTTATTTTTTAAATAGAGCCAAAAATGTTATACCCGTATCTTTGACATTTTAAAAATGGTCAGTTGAAATCAATAAAAATATAGATTGGGAAAACTTTATCCTTTGAAATAAGTTAAAAATAAGCTACTTTATTTTATTGACAATATAATAGATTTAATTATAGTTACATTCATAACCTATTCTGTATCTTCACGCCGACTATATTTATGTAAATGTTTAGTAAACTACCTTTTATGTGTGTAGACCTATTAATATCTAATAGATTATTGTATAAAATTAATTCCTTTACACTCCTTTTTAAATGTTATTTAGCATAAATATTAAATTAAAGACATTAAAATCTTCATAAAACAAATCATAAAAATTTCCATTTATTTAGCATAAACATTAAATTAAAGACATTAGAATCTTCATAAAACAAATCATAAAAATTTGCATTTATTTAGCATAAACATTAGATTAAAGACATTAGAATCTACATAAAACAAATAAAAAATCTGCATTGTTGAGAAATTTCATTGACGAACATCAAGAATTTTAAGTTAAATCACAACAAACAAAGGTTTTAAATTCCACGCTAACCGTCGCGGAGATATTTCCCTAGTGAAAACCAGTCTTAAGACTTAAAAATTACCCGACGTCTTACGAGTAGTACGCCATCTGCATGCAGTAAACGAAACTAAATTTACAACAGCCGAAATGGTTATCGCTTAAAAACGTTATAAATAGTATTTCAAATATACTTTATTATTTTGTTATGATTGATGTCGGTGCTAAGGTTAATTATAAATATCGTTAATCAAAGTTACCGAAAGGGGTTTTAAATAACATTTTCTTTAGCGTGGACTGCGTGAATTTCTATAAACGTAAACCGGTAAGCGCTCATGCGTAAACGAAATACAAAACACAACCAGTTTTTCATTTCATTCTAAGAGCGAGGAGCGGATGAAGAGAGCTACAGGAAATGCGAAGGTGGTTGTCCCGTCGAAAGCTGCTAAAAACGTTCTTATATATTGAGATAGATGAAAATATAGTAAATACTTTAAAAGATTAATTATATGCATTGAGACTTAAAACAGTGTTTAGTAACTAAGCACGGCCTGTTTTATCAATGCATAAGAAATTAAAAAGTTCCCCTCAGTAACTTAGTTCATTAAATTTAAGATATCGAACACGTCAATGATAGCTTTTGTTTTAACACTGAAGAGTTTATTTATAATTTATTCTTTGAATTTAACTTTTACGTTGTCTGCTCAATATTTTAAGTTCATTATGGGTAGCAGAAAAACCAGCAGACGAGTTCCAGAAGTACGTCATAATACGTCATGAAACAGCGTATACATACTTAATAAAACAATTGTAACGTAATTATTACTAAATTAAATATATGAAACTTTTTTATTTAACTTATCACATTTCCGTGTTTCCTTGCTTTTTTTATTATTATTATAATTATGATTATATTAATAAATATTGTGCAACAGATTCTAAATATTTACACGAATGTTTAGATTTGTCTTTTATACGACGATTAAAATAATTTATATTATATTATTATCGCGAGAGCCTCGAGAAATGTAAATATCTGACCCTAGAGTTTCGAATTATAATCTACCTCATTATTGTGTCGAAATAAAACAATCCAGTTAATAAATCAGCTGATTCTAAAAACATCGTAACACGTTTCGAGAAAATCAAATTTAAAGATTGTAAATCATCAAGGAAGTATAAAAAATCGCATTTTTATTTTTATCGCTAACACCATTGTCTGTACGATGAAATGAAACAGTTAGCGAAATATTCCCAGTTTGTAAACAGGAAAACTGTAAAAAGATTTATAACCTCTTAAAGATTATTAATAAATTGGTTTATGCGTACCTGTTTTCGACCTGAAAAATACGGATCAAAATTTAAAAACACAGATTTGGTAACAAAAACATTTTATTTTACAGGGTATATCAAATATTTGTATAAACAATGCATTGTAATGTACATTAATGGCGCAGGTGCTTCAAGATCACCACCATCCTCCTTGTTGTTGTTGTTGTTGCTGTTGTTGATGGCCGCCTCCATGACCACCACCGTAGCTTCCGCCTTGTTGTTGGCCACCGTGACCTCCACCGTAGCTTCCGCCTTGTTGTTGGCCACCATGGCCTCCACCGTAGCTTCCGCCTTGTTGTTGGCCACCATGGCCTCCACCGTAGCTTCCACCTTGTTGTTGGCCACCATGGCCTCCACCGTAGCTTCCGCCTTTACCGCCAGTGGCAGCACCACCGCCTGAGACTCCGACGCTAGCGTGTTGCAGACTGATCACCAAAGGAATAACAGTGTGACTACCTCCAGTTGAGCCTCCTACGGCTCCGCCTCCCTTGGAGAATCCTCCTCCAGTACTACCGTGACCGCCGCCTCCGTAGGAACCACCTCCTTTAGAGAATCCACCTCCTCCTTTGGCGAAACCACCGCCACCGCCGCCGCCATGGCCGCCTCCATAGGAACTACCGCCGCTGTAGCCGCCGCCTCCGTGAGATCCACCACCTTTGGCAAAACCACCACCAGCACCGCCATGGCCGCCTCCTCCATACGATCCTCCTCCTTTAGAGAATCCACCTCCGCCGCCGTGACCACCTTTAGAGAAGCCACCTCCGCCGCCTCCACCCTTAGAGAAACCACCTCCACCGCCTCCACCGTGGCCGCCCTTAGAGAAACCACCTCCTCCTTTGGAGAAGCCTCCGGTTTGTTGTTGTTGTTGTCCTCCGCCAATTGCGGCTGTAGCTTGAACAACCGAGATGGGCAAATAGACGACTTTCACTTGGGCTCCCGTAACGGCTGCGGTTGATTGACCGCCATGACCACCTGAACTTTGTCCAACTCCTCCGTGGCCTCCACTATATCCTCCACCTCCTCCTCCATGGCCTCCGCCTCCATATCCACCTCCTCCGTGGCCTCCTCCTCCTCCGCCACCACCATGGCCACCACCACCATATCCACCGCCACCTCCTCCTCCGTGGTTCCCTTGCAGGGAGAAGTGCACAAGGCCAAGTACTAACACGGTAACTGGAAGAAACTGAAAAAAAAACAATTAATTAGAATTTGGAAAATGCAGAAGCGGTTATGTCTCTACACAAAACTAAGTTGACCAGTAGCAGAGTTAGACGAGTGAAAACTACGCATTGCAAATTCCAATAAAACCGAGTTACGTTCCTACACATTGCCTTATCATCAATAAGTTACTCGTGAGCTTAGACACGGTCAGGGATACAATATCTGGTTTAAAGGCATTATAAGTCGCTAGATGACTTGGGCCTTATGGTGGTGCTTGGGTATTAGCCTAGCTGATTAACAATTATTATTATTAGCAATATTAATATTTTACATTATTGGTTGATTTCGATTTAAACAGCTTGTACAGTGAGATTCATAGAGGCATTTGGTTTCCACGAACCTCACAGAATAAAATACCGTCTGTTATTTACCATTGGAACCGTTTTAACTTAAGACACACCGTCGCTAATATAACGTTAATATAAGTACTTCGACGCCGGCACTAGCGTATGATGTCGGACGTATCCGAGACAGCGAAACGGCAGTGCAAGTGCCATCCGCTCTAAGTGAATCTTAACGGGAGAATAGATGAAAGTGAACCTACCGTTTTCATTTTCGCTCGGCCAAGTGATTCTCCATTGTCCGAGATTCTCCTTTTTATAACGCGAGGACCCATGGCTTGGTGGCGCGTCACTCGGGGGAACAGGGGGGACGCCAGTTGAAAGGGTGGTTCCTTTTCAAAATTGGGGTTGTAGCGAAAGGTCTAAACGTTAAAGGGGAGATGGGGATGTGTTTTCAATGAGAACACGGTGTTTCTGCAGCGGACGGAAGAGTGTAGTTCCGCGCAGCCAACCGAGCGAGCGAATGTAGGTCATCACTTTCTTGGATCAGGAGTCTCTCCTCCAGTTGGTCAGAGATCTCGAGTTCGCCGCGTGGTGCTCTTCCCGACGCGCAACAAAGACGTTTCACTCTTTTTTCGAGCCCTCCCTCCGACTGCCACCCATACCTTTGATGCGCTTCTAAACACGCCGTCTAAAAAACCCGCCATAATCGGTGCCTTTTAAGGTGTACCGTAATAAAAAAATAATCTCCCAAAAAAGAAAAAGTTATTTCTAAACGTACTCATTGACGAGAGACTATAGTAACCCACAGTTGAAATGTCATTCACCCCCCACCATACACCAGAATCCCGAACCGACTAAATGAGCTGACGCGTTTCAACATAGAGTTTAGCCCTCCCTAAGTACTTTTCCATGACTTGTCCTTAGATTAAGCTTAATCCTATTTCTGTCCGTTAGAAAAAGTGGTGGAATAGTAATCATATTATCAATTGCACTGCTCTATCAGATTCGTAACTGGTTGCTAAAAACTGCAAACTCAACTACGCAGAATATTTGTAACATGTCGGTGTAATATTTTCAGTGTAATTGTCAAGGGTACATTTTAAACTAAAGACATTTTTAAGCGCCACTTCATTCTTAGATTTGGTATTTTCTAAATCGCCAATCACATTTTTTTTTGTATATAGTTAAGGTAGCCTACGTGAAAAGACTATTTTTGTAATGTAGTGATTTGGAATATTACAAATTGTATACTTTGTCTAAAAATGTAAGGTTTCAAACTCCTATTAACATATTTAAAATCTAACCAAACTGTCACCCCTTCCTACTTAAAAGGGACAAAGTAAGCTAGCGGAATCCTGTAGGAACATAGGATGCATTTTCCCAAGTCACTTCCTACAATGACTGCTGGGTGATTTAGAATGGCCCACGTTCTGGCACCAAACAAATACGTTCATAATGAAATTCAGCATTATTAAGACAACCGCACATTATTAACAGTCACTCGTGTTACCAGAACTACGATTGATAATTCCCAGAGAAAAAATAATAATTTATCATATCTGACTATAATTGCTTGAAAATTTCTATCTTCCGTGTTAGTTTGTACTCCAGCTTCCGGTTACACCATTAGCCTATAAACCTTTGTTAATTTAATTACGAGCTTATAGTACGTGAACCATTGTTTTCCATTGTAATTGCAACGACCATTAGTATACGGACAAACAGCAAAGCGTCATAAGACTGTAACAATAGCGAGTTAAACACCCAGCGAAAGGTGGACTCTCCAGCTAAATAAAGGTTAGGTCCGTAAAATGAGGTTTATTCATCGCGTGAAGCACGGACCACGAGTTAAAAGACCGAAAAAGTGGTTGCAGGAAAAGTCAGCCTCAACTAAACAAAAAAAACGTATAATTTTTATTATTAATAATAACGGATACTTCCTTTAACTGCGAGAAAAGATACCACTCAACGGACTGAGCTATAATGTGCTTTGAATTATACTAATTACGGCAACCCACTAATTGGGCGTACTTCATACAAAACATATTTTTTTAATGATTTTAATGGTTTTCTGGTCTTTCACTGGTATAGCCGAGATAATAATAGCTATAGCACCAATTAAAATAATTCCTACAGATTGCTCATTATCCAACCGGGTTTTTCAAAAACAAAATGTCGTTCGATGCGACACATTTCGCGATATTCTTAATTTAGAAGCAATTAATTTCGTGTACATTTTAATTGATTTTACCACTCCGTTTTGGCTTTGTCTCGTTATAAACTTTTATTGCGGGTTACATTATACTTAAGTTATCCGACACATTTTTCTTTATATAACCATAAACATTATAATTTTGAAATAAATATCCATAGAATTAAATTGTAAACAAAACTATAAATGCCATCCATTTACCATATAAATTAGCCTTACCTATATAATTTTACATAAATTAAGGAAAACTACTTTACAGAAGCATTTCTTAGCAAAACCTAAGCCTAGATCAGGACTTGATAAGTTATATAAATAACAAACCTTATTTACTTTGTTTGTATTTAAAAATAAAGCTAATTATTTATGCAACGTAATATTTAACTGTAATGTATATTTAATATTTATAATATTTATTTTTAAATGTTTTGAACACAGTAATACTGTTTAAATAACAACCGTTTTATAAAAATAGTTATTTAATTATAATTGGCCGGTTAAAAGTTCACCATTTTATAGGAAAACTTTATTATTATTTATGAATTATCCTGTAAAATAATATATTACCCAAATGGAAATAATATTTCTTTTATCACTGTGTTCTTTCTGTTTTTATCAATTTGTTGAAAATGTTAAAGAAATTAAATTATAAATACCGCAACTAAGATGTATGTTTTGGTAAACGAAAATTTCCGATTTGAAAAATATTTATAATATTTAAAAACTTTTTCCATCAAATTTATTTATTTTGAGGAAACCATTTCTTTTGTAAAATATATTTTTCGCCGAAGAAAGGACACGAAATTGTACGGAAATAAATAATTTTAGAAATAATTTTCTTCGAAACGTGAGTAATTATTTCATAAAATATAATTTGTATTTTTTAATAAAGAGTTTGCATAATTAATTGTATGAAAATAATATAGAATATTCCAAAAAAAATATTTTTTGACACGTATATTCATTAATAATTGAATATTTAGTTAAGTCCCGGTAAAGCATTAATAAAGAGGTCTAGGTCAGCAGACTTTCCCAAAAAGATACGTTTTCTTGATAAAGAGATTTCCAAAATGCTCATGTAACAAAAATAGAAAACGATTTACTATCGATTATGAGGATTTTTCCCGAAAAAAGTACAACTTTCCCGCTTATTCAAAAACTAATAAAATACTTCAACAATGAAATATATCTTAACCCAAATATTTTGCGGTAAAGGTACTTCATTGTAACAAATTTGTTAATAACCAGGAAACAGAAATTTTACGCTATGACCAATGAATAATTCAATGGTTTGCGGTGGTCTTTTTCCACGTCTGGAAAATTGATTATTATCGTTTAAGCATTTTAAAATAGCTTAAAATCGACATAATCTACAAATGATATCTAAATTCTCCATTTCAGATCAACGTAAACTACTCGAATACTCGCTATATATTTATTTACTTTAATCAATTGCCGGTTGTACCTAGCTTCTGGGTATTGTACATTGAAGTTATTTTTTTACGAGGAATCTTCCTAGATGTGCATGACGTTCATGGATCAACGAAGCTAAAATCCAACCGTGATATTAAGAATTGAGATTAAAGGTAATTATTTAAGTGCCCGTTTAGAGAGTACTAAAGAGGTTACGTACAGGAAATTATTTTATTTGGCAGAAGACTCCAATTACGATAATTTTGCATCGATAAACAAGTGTTTTTAGGCCATAAATGAAAAATAAAAACTTGGATGTTGTTCAATCTGCTATACAACTATAAGACAGAGGTCACGGGGACATTTAAACGAAAACTACGTCAGTTATTTATACAATAACCATCAATTAGCGCAGTGGTTTTTAACCTGTGTACCCCAGCTCGCTCCAGAGGTTCCACGGAAACATTTAAAAACTTACATAAAAAGGTTAAAAACCCAAATAACAAATTTGCTAATTTAGCCTATTCTACTTCATATTTGTCTGATTTTTATTAAAAAAATTGATAAATCTGCACTTTTGTTTATAAATAATTATAAATATGATTATAAATAATAATTTATTTTTATAAGAAATTATAAATATTATTATTATAAATAATAATTTATTTTATAAGTAATTATATATATTACTATTATAAATAATAATTTATTTTTATTATAAATAATTATAAATATTATTATTATAAATAATAATTTATTTTTATTATAATTATAAATATTATTATTATAAATAATAATTTATTTTTATTATAATTATAAATATTATTATTATAAATAATAATTTATTTTTATTATAATTATAAATATTATTATTATAAATAATAATTTATTTTTATTATAAATAATTATAAATATTATTATTATAAATAATAATTTATTTTTTAAATAATCATAAATATTATTATAAATAATAATTTATTTTTCAAATAATCATAAATATTATTATAAATAATAATTTATTTTTAAATAATCATAAATATTATTATAAATAATAATTTATTTTTAAATAATCATAAATATTATTATAAATAATAATTTATTTTTAAATAATCATAAATATTATTATAAATAATAATTTATTTTTTAAATAATCATAAATATTATTGTTTAATTTGTTGTTTAAGAAAGTGAATTTTTTGCAAAGTAATGTTTTAATTTCATTAAACTGTTTCGTTAAAACTCGTTCGGTTTGTGGCCGAAGTCCTTGTGTTAAAAAAGGATTTTTAAAACTTTTTGAATTTAAATAAAAAATATCTTGAAATAATCTAAAACCCGGTTGTACAATATCGGTAAGTTAAAACATTCGCTAATATTTTTGGGTTCTTTCAGCCTAATAGGCAAAGTTTTCCAGAGAATAAAAATGTCTCTATAATACCTGGGAAAATAATCAAACGTTAGCTCCAATTTTTCAAATCCCAAAATTTAAAAACTTAAGTTATACACATTGTTTTTTTTTCAAATACTAAGAAGTAAATTCGAGCTCTACAGGGTGACATTTTATTATAAATAATAATTTATTTTTTAAATAATCATAAATATTATTATAAATATTTTTTTTAAATAATCATAAATCCTAAACATACTTACTAATAACTCCTACCAATAGGTCTTCGAGCAAACAAAAAACGCGGATCAAATAGATATTTTTTTTTTTAGTTTTTTACTCGAAGATCTATTTGATCCGAGTTACGCGTTTTTTGTTTGCTCGAAGACCTATTGGTACGAGTTATTAGTAAGTTTCTTAATTTCTTCAATTTTGTTTAGGATTTAGCTATATTATCCCTTTTAATTACGGACTAATCTACTTTTTCGCGTATTTTATCATCCTTCTCACAGTCCATAGGTGGTTTCTTCTAACCTAATTTCTCACTTTGTTAAGAAACTATTTTGAAATTTTCAAAGCTTTCTGTTTAAATCTGCGACAGTTATTACAGTTAATAATCATTAATTAGCCTAGCTGGTTATTATTATTATTATCATTTTTGAGTAAAGTTTGCAGCAGAACATAACCGGAAATACCCCCAATTAATACTAAATTTCAAGCGTCTCATTTACGTTTTGTTCAAAAATTATCTTTGAAAATTCAAAACCTTCTGTGAAAAACTACGACAGTTATCGCCGTACGCAGATTTGAAACCGAAATGTTTTCGACCCACATAGTAAGTGTCGTTCGCATCTCTCATTCTGGCAAAAATTCTAAAACTTTGCAATTATGAATTAATGCTTTTAAGGAAGAGTAGAAAACTGGAACATTTAATTGAGCCGGAAATCCCAAGCAAAAAAATTATGCCCATCACCAAAATGGTAAGTGGATATAATATTATTAGTATTCAAATCCATCTTCAACCTTTTTCTCAAATAACCAGATACGATAGCAATTTACCTATCGATAATCGAAAACGAAATGGTTTTTAAATAAGTAATGTAACAGGAATATTAAAAAGTGTAGAAAATTAAATTGAAAGGCAACTACCGCCAACTTAGAAAAATAACTTCGGTCGTAAAACCAGAAATACACATTTATTACATAACCTATAATTTTCAAACAGCTGAATGTAATTGGAATAAAAGGCATTTTCGGTCAGTCACGACAAAATGCCAGAGGCCGAAGAAGGATGACCTCTACAAAGTAAGCACGACCTTTGATAAAAACTTTCTCCAGCCTATGTTTTTGTCAAAGTTCCTTAACTATCCGTACGTTCTGTCTCCGATTGGAAAAGCAAATGGTATCTAACGTTCCGGTTTGGAATATTCTAGGTCAGAGATTTTCGCTTTCTCAACTATTTGAAAACATGGCCAGCGAATTTCCTCGTTGGAAAGATTCATCTTTCAGGAAATATCTGAGGGAAAAAAAGCGACTTCGACCTTAAAGCTGGGAGGAGATTTTTGGGTGCTCGTGGAGAAAAGGAAAATTTTGTTGTTTAGAACTGGGATTATCCAAAGGTTTTTAGGGGGGATAAATAGTTTAATCACTTTCGGCTTCATTTTAGGTATCCGGAAATGTTCGCATCCGTTTCGCGTAAAGATGTATAGTTTTGGGCTACAAAATTGAGCGCGTTATTGTTGTTATCGAAACGAGGTCATCGTAATAGAAAGAAGAGCCAGAATTGAGGTTCAATTTTGTTGTGATAACGCACGAGCTTTCGACAACAACACGCGAAAATAAAAAAAATATTTGGCAGAAACTAATTCCTAGTAAAAGAAAATTAAATGTAAAACTAGCGTGCTTTTCAATTTAACTTTTTGAACTCGATTTACAGCTACGACCAACTCACTTAAAAATGTTTTAAATCAGGAGAAAAATTATTATGTGCGTTGTTAAAACATAAATAAGGTTAAGAATATAACGCCTATAAATTTATGGCATCGTTGAGAGGGAAAACTACTAAAATTTATTTTTTTTACTTAGTTTTGATTTAATATTTTAACCCAATATTTTTATTTCTTTATATAGATCAAACATTTCTCAAGTGCTTAAAATACATTTTAAGTATAAAGTCATAACTCAAAGCTAGTTTTGAGCAAATCCACCCTTTTCTGCCTTGAGATTTGCTTTAAAAAATGTTATAACTAATTTTATTTTGAATTTAAAGTTTTCAGAACTTTTTGGAGCCCGAGATAAAAGTGTACTTCATCCATAAAAATTAGTATTACGAGTGAAAAAGTGCTAATATTAAAAAAATGAGTTCTATTTAACTAAAGCTGTAAAAGGCAATGATTAATAATGAAATAAAATGAAATGGTTTTATTGACGTGTTTAGCAACAGTACCGGGGTACCTACAAGGTTAAACACGGGGAGGGAAGAAGGGGAAATACAATGTACATACATATTAGTTACATATAAGTTAATTAAGTAACAGTCATACCGAGACATAAGTAATAATAGTTTACATGTTTAAATGGTGTATTGGAGTTTAAAGATCTCGCTAAATTTACAAGAAAAAATGTCTAGGTTGCCGCAAACTTTGTTGCATGTGTCTTGCATTCTAAGTAGTGGAGTAATAATTCTTCTGGAAGAAAAATAATAATATTAATAATAATTAATGAATAGCAACAGTATTGTTAACATGCGCAACACATGAATATGAAATGAAAAGGTGTTATGAATCAACCCTTATAGACGCTCTATTATCGTCAAAGATTGTAAAGGACGAAAATGGCAAACTTGCTCTAGGTGTTGATGTTTTTTAATGGATGTATAGTGTAGTGGTAGGTAGAAGTGTAAATACACATTGTAAATAGCATTCTTTTTAAGTGAATTTGTATGCAAATTTTATATGTTTTAAATAAATGCCTATCTGTTTATCAGATAGGTTTAAAAAATAAAAACAAACAAAAACAAAAAAATCTTAATAATAATAATAATAATAATTCAATTATTTCCTGCAATTCAACATGATTTAAAACACTTTTCATAGAGTTACAGGTTTTGTTATACAACTTTTTTTAAATAAATTCATTAACTTAATTTCTCGTTAACAGAGATTGTCTGTCAAATCTAACGTTATACAATTTTAAAAGCCATTCAGAACAAATTGTTTTTGTCATTTAAAATCATTATTTTCGCAATAATTTGTTTCTCAATACGCAATTTTATATATCTTCATAAAGTGCATTAGTTAAATCCTTCTGGCATTTATATTTAGATCTCACAAAATTGTCGAAATTATTTAATTTATTCAAGTTATTATATTCGATTTGTGCTCTTTTTAGGGCGTTTAAACTCCTAGTACCGAGTAAGTTCGTTTTTAATTTAATACCGGGAAGCAGTTCGTTAGAATCAACATAGTTGTGTAACAATTTAAATAAGAACATGCTGTCTAAGTATTTAAACCTTCAACACATTGCAAGTAAATTTATTTTTTTCAGGGTGTCATTATAATTGTATTGAAATTTTTTATGAAAATATATATTATATTATATTATATTTTATTATTATATATTATTATTAACAATAATAATATTAATAATAATATTAATCAGCTAGGCTAATACCCCGGTCTGGACGCGGACGTTTTGACCTTGCTAGTTTGGCCCCGACCATTTCGACGAAAAAATTCTTAAATTTGTTGTTGAATACAAAAATCGCACGAACTTGGAAAATTTGGGAGGCCTTGCTCATAATTTTTTAATGGATTGAACATATTTGATAAATAAATTGGAATACATATATTTACTTTTAATTAAGTTTTTTTTGTAATGGGGTCAAACTGGCTGGGGTCTTAACGTCCGAGGTCAAAACGGCGGCGGCGAAACGTCACGTACCGCCCCGGTCACAACCTTTCCCCTTAAATCTGGAAAAAAAACAGTTACTTCTAAAAACGACTGTAAAAATTCTAATTTAAATTCTAGAATAATGAGATTTTAAACCAAACATCAATATTCTTCATTTAAATTTAATTGGTTTATTTCTGATAAGAAAATAAAATTAAACAGAAATTATCAAAACTAGGCAATATTTGGTTGTTTTTTAACATTTATAAGGTCGTTAATTCTAAGGAACAAGAAATAATATTACCCGATTACCCAATTCAAAGACACAGAAAGTGCTCTAAGACTAAATAGTAGTAGCAGCGTCCTCTAAAATCAATTAAGATAAGGAGTGGAGCGTTTGGGATGTACCGCTTCCTCGTAGACACGAAGTTTGATTACTTTCAATCAGTTCCGGCATAAAAACCTTTCCTTAAGAGAGTATCTAGGCTTTACAAGGTCCCACAACAAGACGTCTTCAAACACACTAGCGGTGATAAGAGGAGGCGTGTCGGATCACAAATTGACATTCTTTTGGCAATTGTTTCGTTTCAACTTAACAAATTGACATTCTTTTGGCAATTGTTTCGTTTCAACTTAAATGAGAAAAATAAATGTTGACCTATTGACCAAATAAAAGTCTAGATAAAACTATTCATTAAGAGGTCAGAGAAGACTAAAAGAACACTATCTTATCTCTACTTGACAGCAGAATGTCGCGTTCGTGAGATCGACAAAATGCTAAAAAAACCTCACTGGACCATAAAAGAAATTTGAATGTGACTAACCAAGGGAATTAAAAATATATACAACCACTGTTACTGAATTAAAAAAAAATCCTATAGTTTCATGATCAGATTCGCCTAAAGATGTATATAAATACTTTCCTAAAACATATTTATACTTTGTGTAGGCGTTTGGTGTATGCAGCTATGCATTATTCCGTTTTCTAAGGAACCGAACCGCTTAACCGGTGTTAAAGAACTTTTTAAAAAAAATCTTTTAGATATCCCGCTGATAAGCGTATTTAAAAATACATAACAAAACAGGATTGTGGAAAATGAATCTTTCGCAATTTATCTACGTTTATCGAAAATTTAAAAAATATTCTTTTAAATCATCACTAGCACACCAAGAACTTGAAATAACTATATATTAATAAGAAATATTTTGTTTTTAAGTTATAAATAAAGTATAAACTATTTTTAGATATTGATAAAAAAGCTTTGTCTTAATAGTAATTACGCTTTTTAGCATATCTAGTTTATATACTGGATACACCCGACACTGCATGAAGTTCAAGTGTATTTTAAAAAATATATTTAAATTTTGCTAGATTAACAATGGACTCTTGGTTCCCTCGTGACACACTTTTTTTATCCACTTTTAGTACGGTTGTAACACGCATTTAAATTTGAAATTTGAATAGTAAAAAGTCTTATATCATGGGGTCTTTTCAAGGGTAATTTGAATTAAATATCCATAAAATGTTTTACTAACTGACCGCAAAACTCAAGCAAGTCTAAAAACCTCTATTTGTGGAAAATAGGTTTTTTTGTTTTAAATCTTTAATTATGACAATAGTAAATATAAATTAAATGTGCACGAAAATAAGGTTAAAAATACTTTGAAAAATATAGAATTGATAGAGTTTACTGTAAAAATACCAGAGGATTCTTATTTCAAGTTTTTTTCAAAAGTCACGTATCTCGACTTTATTCTTGCTCACGGGTAGCGGTTTACAAATGGATTCGCTACTCTACCTTTCTCATTGTATTCGCAAAACATCTTAGAACAAACCTTTGTATTTAGTGAAACAAAGATGTCTCAATTTGGTGTAAATATTTTATTTATAAAATTGCTATTTTTTGAAAAATACTATATGAACATTTAGGGTACCATAGCTTTGTAGGTAAGGTAATCTTCCTCTCAAGAAATCACCAAGAAGTAATATTTCCGAGAGCAAGGTATTGTTAATATAGTGCTTGTGAAAATAATAAACATTTTTCACCTGTAAACAAAGCGTCGCGTTTTTGCAAAGCCTTAATATGTCGAAAAAGTTACCTGGTTAAAAAATGGGAACGCTGGTTGCTGCCGCAAAGGCGAAAAATTTCTATTATTTAAACAAGCACTAAATATACAGTGACTTACAAGTCCTGGCTCTCGGGAATATTACTTCTTCGCGATTTCCAGGGAGGATGAATTGAAGCGTCTATCTATACGTAGGCCGCGTTCAGTAACAGCAAACGGTTGGACCGTTGAATGCGCATTCGCTACTGTACGACTTTTTTCACTTCCGGGATTGACGTCACGTTTGCAAACGGGAGAGTCAACGAAATAACCGGCTGGAAGAGCCGGTTATTTCGTTGATAAACGCAATCGAGACGTCACAGCACGCGGGAAGGCTAGTTGCAGACGACACGACAGACGATATTTGATAAAATTTACAACAATCGTAAAAAAGCGTTCAACCGACGTGGCGTCACGATTGCAAACGGAGATCAACGGTTAATTCACAATTTCCCCTCCGTTGAGCGTTACTGAACGCGGCCGTAGTTTGCATCCCTACGTCATCAATAACGCAGTTCCAAGTATAGATATATGCACCAAGAATAAATATGTAATATTTGTAATTTGAGCAAGAATGAACCGTACAATGCCGCCATTTTGCTGGTGTAGATTTCTTACTAATACGCGAGGGTTAACAGTTTCAATCGTCTGTTTGCGGATTTTAATTATTTTAAAATGATTAAGATTTAGTTTCACGTTAAAAATGGTTACCTGCCTTGTTAAAAATTGTTTGATTAGTTCAATTAGAAAGAAAGACCGAATATTTTCATTTTATTCGATACCGAAGCCCGAAGGTAATTGTAATGTACAAGGGATCACCACAAAGGCCTAATTTGATAAACTTTGCCAACCTCTTTTCGTACATATTCCTGTCGTCATTTGCTATTTATTTAAATAACCCGGGTTTCAAATCTTATCTGGTTTTGCTTAAGGCCCATAACGATATTATTTAAAAACTTTAAAGCATATAATTCTAATTTTCGTCAGTTTTGTCGCTTCATTGAGATAACCAACAAAATGGATATCTATTTAGTAGCTATCGGCGAAATGTTTTGAGTTTTTGACCCCCCCTCCCGGTGCAAACGATGTGTTAAATGTTACTTTTCTTGCTGGAACTAGATAAAAAATTACTATATAAACCCTATTCGTCTTTCCGTTGCTACGCAACGCGTTTTGAAATTTAATAATCAGCTAGGCTAATACCCTTGGCACCACCTTCGGCCTAAGTCATCAAGCTACTTTTGAAGCCATTAATTCAGGTGGCCGGGTTACAATGCGTAGGAGGGTGGTGACAAGCCCTGCATGCCACGCGACTGAGCCAACAGCTCCCTACACTCACTATTACCGTTAACCTCCACAAGTTTTTAGGGAAGGGGAAACCGAAGAACTCGAGGGAAAAACCCTTAAACCAGTGGGGAGAGAAATTGCAAACTCAACGCGGAAGGAGTTGTTCCGAGTTTTCACCCAGTGCCACAATCTGGGATCGAACCCGGCTCCCCTTGATGCGAGGCGAAAGTGCTAACCACTCTGCCACCCCACTTCTATTGTTTAGGCTTAGTTTCTTTTTTCGGTGTAATAGTCGCGAGTCAGATTTCCCGCACGGTACTGATGAGTCCCAAATAGGACGAAACCGGTCTACCGTTGGAATTTATATTACTATTTTAGTTAATTTTATATAATATTT
Organism: Leiobunum rupestre; assembly: GCF_980474605.1. Classification (NCBI taxonomy): domain Eukaryota; kingdom Metazoa; phylum Arthropoda; class Arachnida; order Opiliones; family Sclerosomatidae; genus Leiobunum; species Leiobunum rupestre. The sequence goes on from NC_143388.1 coordinate 13,139,688, forward strand.
ACTCGAAGATCTATTTGGTCCGAGATTCGAGTTTTTATGATTGTTCGAGATATTTTTTTAATTTCTTCACATTGGTTTAGGGATTAGCTTTTTTGTCCATTTTCATTATGGAATATTCGACCTATGCAGGTGGTTCTAATTAGCTTAACAAAAATATACTGTCTACTTAAAAACATGTTCTATGGTTTTTTACCTCCACGTATGTACATAAGTAACAAAAAACAATAAGTATGACAATTAACGAGATTTATAATCAAACTGATTTTCATAGTTATTGCTTAATCAAGATGTTTTCTCAGCACAGAGCCCTCTAGTGTCTAAAATACGCGAGAATTCCGCTAAGCCGAAATATCTGGTTTCCGATAGATAGGCTAATTAAAAAGTTTTTCTCGGCGCCACGAGCTCATGTTTTTTTTATCCCGCGTGATTCGCACGCGGGCTTCAAAACAAAGCCAAAGCCCCTCGTGACTCCAGAACGTGCTCTCCGATAGTAGGCTTTAATTTTTATCAAAAAGTAGTCATCCAAAACGGTAAGTCGCGAGTCGAAGTCACAGCTTAAAGAGAGAATCAGTGCCGAAAAAAGGTTCGGTTAGAAAATTAGCATAAAAAGCAATAGGAAGTGTCATACTTATTGTTTTTATGTTACTTATGGTATATACCATATTACCAGAATAGAGCTAAATTGGAACATTTTTCTAAAAGAATGCAATAAATTATTTTTACATTAAAACCGCAACGGGGGAAATGATCGAGAAAGTTCAGAAAGGAAGAGTTTGTTTTCTCAGAGGAGGCCTTTTCATCATAAATTCAATATATACGAGCTATAATGAGGAATTGGAAAGTTTAATTTTCCCAAAACAAGTTTCGTAGCAACGGAATAATAGGTTTACAAATCACGAGAAGACCTGACTTACGATGTATGTGGCCAACACGACTCGAACAGTAATTATACTACTTTACCAAAATAGCGCAATACCGGTATATTGAGGATTGGAAATTTATAGGTGTCAGATAAAAGGAAAATAAAACTGAATTTTCAATTGAAATTAAAAGATTACTCATCGCTATAAACAAAAGAAAATGTGAATTGTTTAAAATTAATTACCGTGATCAATATTTAAAATTAGAGCGTAAGGATAAGAAATAAATAAACCATATCAAGAATGTATTTATATATTCGCGAATACTATCGCTACGCCTCCTTTTTTACGCCATTGAAACCTAGATACGTATAGCGGCTAAAGTAGACGCTATTAGTTTTTCCTCGTCGTTATTCGTAAATTTGACTTTATAAATAATTATACTTGCATTTTAATATAATTTTTACTTCGTTTGCTTGTATTTGTTTAAGTTTATTTAAGAAAAAACGTTCTTATGACTTTTTACAGGAATCCATACATCTACTGGGAATCCTTATCTTGCTGTATCGCGTATGATAAGTTCACTCTGACGGCTTTGGCCCCGCCTACGAGATAAAAAATCCCCTCTGCGCGCGCACCCCTCTCACGTAGTTGTTTGTTAAGTAAACATAGTGACGTCAATAAAAACCGTCAGCCACATCGAGACGAAAATCTGCAGCGATAAGCATTCCAAGTAGAGGAATGGATTCCTGCTTTTTATTTGGTCTGTAGCAGACGCTAGATCATATACGCTACCTCGGAGAAGCTAGCACCGTTACGCCACCTAGACTCATTTCCCTCGAGAATACTTTGGAAAAATGGAGACTAATTTGGAGTTAATTACTCCCAATCCACCTTACGCTGTATCTGTAAGTTCATTCTCCCTAAGAAAATCAAATCAACCCTTTTTCTCATTGGTTGCTTATAACTGATTGAAGCGCACGCCGGTGAAGTTTTTCCTCCCCCCCCCCTCCACTTGTGTAAGGCGAAAATTTGATGCCAGCGTATCGTCTCAACATAGTTATTCTCCCCAAGAATAAATAACAAGTTGGCAAGCCAAAATACACCTCTCCTATAACATGTATCCGTGTTTCTGTGGTAGAACGCTCACCTGTCGTGTTGGAGGGCTCGGGTTCGAATCCCGCCCGATACTAACGCAAATTGAAAAAAAAGAGGGCTCTTTTGAAAAAAGCTTTTCCCTAATTCCAAGAAACTGCGAACGCAGTGATTACACTTTGCTCCGAAAATGCGTACGCCTTCGCAGCCCAGAAATACAGACCCACAGACAGACAGACACGGTAAAACACCTCCTAGGGGACAAAACATTCTTGATCATATATAAATCAAGAAAATATAAGGTACGAGATTTTGTGAAATTACGATTTCATTTTCTCTAACCAGATTACAATCCGATATAAATATCGTAAAATTCGTGACCGAAACGTGTTATTTCCTGATGCGCGCTTTGTATTCAGAATTCGCCATTGTCCAATTTCCTTTTTGTTTTTTATGTTACTCTTTTTTGGTTTTATTCTTAAAAGAGCTAGCGACAAGATAATTGATTCCTGGCGTTAACAGCATCATTGTCCCCAATTATTTCCAAGATGAAACGCCGAATCTTAACCACCCCCGATATTTTTTCTAGAACGGATAAGACTCATTAAAACCGATTATACATTGAAAATAAAGATGATCAAGTCACGATTTTTAAAAACGCAAAACTTAAAAAAAAAGATTAGGCTATATCGTTATTGATAGGTCTTTTACCCACAAAAAAAAATCAGTTTAGTGGGGTTGCTAGACCTTATTAGGGGATTTTGACTTCCCCCCCAATTCGAAATTGGTCCTATCAATTTCTACAAATAGCCCTCCTTACGAAATGGGTTAAATCTAGAGTTGTTAATTTTTCGGAAAAATAACATGCGGAAAAATCGGAAAAATAAAAAAATTTAAACTTAAAGGGAATATAACCTCAGGTATTTGGTGTGGAACACCAACGCTTGCAGCTCTGACCGCTCTTGCCTTTCGCTTTAAAAATGTTTGGCGCCACTGTACAGCGAAATTTGAAAAATTGAAGGGGTCTTCCATAAAGATTGCTTTGCAGGTTATATTCCCTTTAAATTACTTTTTAAGGGTTTTTCACTTTTTATCGATATAAAATGTCTAATAACAGTAAAAATACTACAAAACATTAATAGTGTTACATTGTTAATCAGTTTAAACTAGTCTAGAGGTTTAGTTTTACATTTAGATTCGAAAAGATTACGTTAAAATGCCGCTTTATTTAAATTTGCAAACAATATTAGACTAATCATGGAATAAAAACTTTTTTATTTTATTCGAAAAAAACGGAAAATTTTCCGGAAAAAAGCCTCGGTCATTTTCCGAAATAAATCTTAGACGAAGATTAAATATAAAGTAGGCAATGTTACGTTTTATTATTTTACAATTTGTTTAAGGTCCATCTACGATCTTTTTATTTAATTCATACTTCCTTCAGTAAAATTTTCGATTTTGAATCGATCAGCTCAATCAATCAATCAATTCTTTACTTCTTTGTTTAAACAGTCGTACACTTGATCACTGGTATTCACATCTGATATGATATGCTTTTTTAGGCTCATTCAAAATTATCTTGGTACTACGGTTGGAAGCTTCAGTCTGGAAACATTTTAATCCAAAGATTATCTAATTTCGTCACACATTTCAGGCAGATAACGTTGTGGTAAGTTGTGGTAAATTGTGGTTAGTTATGGTAAGTTATGGTAAAGTATAGTAAGTTATGGTAAATAATGATAAATATTGGTTTACATTGTATATGTGAAACTTAGAAACTCATTAAAATGGTTTTAAGCTTTAGCTTGCGCAAATATACTATTTAAAAAATTTATATACAACGATATTTCAGGTGCACAAGGAATTTTATTTAAAAGAAATAAAAATATTTACAACCCGACTAGTTTCGGACACACTATTGGTCCGTCCCCTGATGACGGACCAATAGTGTGTCCGAAACTAGTCGGGTTGTAAATATTTTTATTTCTTTTAAATAAAATTCCTTGTGCACCTGAAATATCGTTGTATATAAATTTTTTAAATAATACTTAGAAACTCATTCAACAAAGGAATACATCAACTTTAGAAGATCTTAAACTTTAGTTTAATTATTCTACAAGTCTGTTCTAAATCTTAAAGGCTATATCTCCTTAAACGTAAGTTTGAGTTTTAAATACTGTAAATAATTCATGGAAATGATAACACTTTTCTCATTTTATACCATAACGTTATTGACCATTATTTACCATATTAATTATCACCTGTTAAATACCACTTCAGAGCCCTGTCATTTTGAAAAACTCGTCCCCTGCTGCGATACTCAGTTACTCACTTACTCAGAAGCAGACGAACATTCGTACAATGTAATAATTAATTTGTAATTAGTAATTAATTATTAAACATTTTGAAAAACCATTTTAGATATGACATCTACCATTTTCCAAGATGGATTCGTGTTTCAACCGAGTGTAACCAACCAATACAGAAAATCCCACCAAAATCACTAAAAACTGGGGCATTTATCGCTTAAGGGATATAATTTTATATTTTATTATTTTTATATTTTCCAAAAACAATAGATATCATCTTTTGTATGTGACCAACTAACACAGAACATTTCAGCCAAATCCGATAAATATTATGGCAGTTATCGCATCCAGGATGTTTATAGTTTTTTAACCGCCATTTTGGAAAATGGCGTTGAACTTTAACAAGGAACAAGAGGCCTCATCTTTAGGGACTAGCCAGCCCGCACAAACTTTCAACCAAATCGTTTTGAAAATATGTCACTTATCACGTCATTTAACCAACACAATCCCAGCGAAGTAATTTACTTAGTTCTTATAGTGTAAACTCGTTACATGTCCATGATTCAATCGGGTTTTTGGATTCGATACAAAAACTACATAAGCTATCACTACATAGACTAGAGATTCAGTACTTCAGAAAGGTTGACAATGTTTCGGTAGCGTCACGTAGTATCGGTGGAAGGAACTAAACATAATTTATTTATCTGCCATCCATCTTTTATTTCGAAACGAAATAGAGCGGTAAAAATATTAAATTTTACAAGATTACTTATGCTTTGTATAAGTGATAGTTCATATATTCTTTGATGCGATCGAATGCTTAAAGGATAGAGTATTTTTGACCTTTAAAAATTGGTAATTTATTTTTCTTGGAATTTACGTTTTAAAATTATCGAATTGAAACCTTTATTTAATTTTTTACATCAAAATCTTTTATACTATAACTTAGAATCAGGTAAAAACAGCTGGTTTTATACACAATTTTGGTTTTTAAGTAAACACACTTATCAACTATACTCAGTTTCTGATTAAGAAAGTTAAAATATCTAGTACATTTGGCGGAAAGATACTAGCACGAATTTCCGGTAAATCGGCGGCGGTAATTTCGAATTTGACCGGTTCACGGTTGAATTTCTAAATATATCCGCGCGCGTTGTATAATTTTGGAAAATACCGTCTATTATATTTCAAAGGGATAATTAATTAATTAAGGTTTGAGTCTATTTGATCGATTCCCAAATGATCGAACGGGTCCCATTTGATCGAATTTCCATTTGATCGAATGGCATTTGATCGAACGAAATTTGATCGAAAGCTACTGTAGGGTAAAACTACTAGTTTTCAAAAATTCAAAAAGTAATATACAGAAAAAAAACTGAGCGCAGTGACGTAGAAAACAAAATATTCTCTCGGACATAATTAATAGAAAGACCTATTAAAAAAACGAACTCTGTACCTAATTTTTAGCAATAGAAGGGCCGTGAACATGGTCAGACCCCTCGTATACAACGGTGCATACGCGCCTACGGCGCGCGTACATCAACCTAACCTGACCCTATTTATATATATCAAAAACAACGGGCCGTTATCGTCGATGTCATAAAAAATTCCATCATATAATGTATAAAGTAAAAATCTCTTCATCTTTGTGGCTTAATACAGTTAAAGCAATGAATCATTATTCCTTCTGCACTTAAGCAATGAATTATTCCATCATTATTCCTTCTGCACTTCATATTGACATTCGGTAAAATAAAAACATACCAACTGGTACTATATAAATACTTTTGAATTCGATCAAATAGTATTCGATCATTTGAAGGTTCGATCTTATGAAACAAATGACAAATGGGATTCGATCAAATGGAATTTCGATCAATTGCAACGTATAATGATCGACTGTCGATCACATATTTTTCGATCAAATGGACCAACACCTTAGTTAACATAGAAAAGATTTAAAAACATTTGTAATCATTTATTTTTACCTCTGCGAGTGAACTTTGTTCCCTAGGAGAGGTATTAAAATCACAGTGTCTGTCTGGTTTTTGCGTATTGTGATTGTGCTTGTCGTAAAGTGACGTATGTTGGAGTGTTTGTGACTGTGCGTGGTGTGTGGTGGTGTTGAATAGGAGTCTGTGGTTGTGGTTCTGATGTTCTAGTAGTTATTGACTTTTGGGACGGACAGCGTTTTGGGTGGCTTTAAACGTCTTCTCATCCATATGGCAGTGCTTCCACCAAATATTCACGGCACACGTCTTAATATCAATCAGTCGAGTGTTCTACCCCAGAACCACCGACACTTTTAACGCTTCGCTGAAAATTGGACATTCAGCTTAAGTGGAAGCGTATATTAATAGTTAATAGAATTTTACATTTTGGTTCTTATTTAAATATAACACGACTTCGCGTTCAATTTAAATTATTGCGTAGAAGAAATTTAAAGGTTGCGGCTTGTCTATTGAAAAAAAAAAACAAACCCAGCGAACAAGATTCCAACCTTTGTCTTCCTGCCTGGCAGGCTAGTGCTCTACCGCAGATTACGCTGCGACCATATTTAGAAAAACAGCTTTGGCGAAAGTCCGTTTTCCTTTACGCTTTTATAAACGTATTAACATCAATTTATTCCATAATATTTTTAATATTTATAAATTAAATTAAAATTAATTATTTAAATATAAAATATGGTCGTGACCAGGAATCGAACCTGAATCACTTGTTTAGCACGCGAAATGTTTACTGCTAAGCCATTGACTTTCATACCTGTATGTTGAAAATAAAAAATATCACAGGAAAACTTTTACGAGCAGAGGTATATTTTGGCTTGCCAACTTGTTCGTACAACAAATGAGGCATACCTAAAAAAATTCCGTTTCACGAGTCCACGGTAAGTATAGAACAGGTAATACCGAGTTTACCACGTTGACGTACATAAACTCGCGATTTGAGGATTGTTTACGAGCGTAATACCAAAATTACGCTATAATGAAGGTGAAAAATAATAATCTACATTAAATATTTATGGATCACTTTGAAATTTACGAAATAGACATTTCGAAAATGGATTAATATAACACGCGCAGGAACCTTTTGGAATTCAACAGAAAATTTGCGAAATTCGAAAATTCCGCCGTCGATTTTGCAGAAATTAGTACTGGTATCTTTCCGCCAAATGTACTAGATATTTGGCCTTTCTTAACCTGCAACTGACGTCGTGAGTGTAGAATGGAAATTGCTATATTTTGACTAGTATTATTATTTTGTTAAATTACCACTAAGCAATCATCATTTAAGGCATATTAATAGCAAAATTCTCGGAAATAAAAGTTCCTTCAAATAAGGAAAGTTAAGTCCCCAAACAGCACAAAATCCAGCTTTCCAACCATGGAGAGCCATCTACCGACACAAAGTTGAAAGAAAATTCGAAATGCCGCGGCCGGTTCCTTTAAAATCCCAGTTTGAAAATACCGCCTTATTAAATCACAGAGCCCTCTACCGCTGATTAATCGTAAATGCAAATAACTAAACTTAAACAACATACATTTGAACCTCGGAGTTTTATGAAATATGATCAAAAATTAAATAGATAAATATTTATGTGAAATATTTTAAATTTTAAATAACGTTGGTGTTGATCAAACCATACATAGAGGTCGGTAGAAACGTTATTCAAGTAAACTATTTATTTTAACTCATTTTTCGGACTATGTCAAGAATAATAGATAGTTTTATTTAATACTATTAAACTAAGAATCCATTAATATAATTTAAAATTAACATGTGAGATATAGATTAACGCAACGAAAAATGGATATTTAAAAGATATTGAGAATAAAATGATAAAATTTAAAATTTTCTTGGACCAATTGTGGTATTGCGGCCGTTATTCAATTATTTTTCGTGCAATTTTTGAAGGGGCAATTATCTAAATAATTACAGATGTATACTGAATTATTTTGAATACTCTTTAATCAATAAATTATTTCATGTAACAGAATAAAATGATAAAAATACTACCACTTTTCAAAATGTATTAATCAAACATTTCCCAAAATACTTCAATCTCTTTCCACTAGGAAACGTGACTAGATTTCTACCATAGCTGAAGACACAGCTTTCGCGTCGCGTTTTATAATTTATTAATATTCAAAATTTTCAATATTTTTTTCAATATTTTAAAAATTACGGTATCAAAAATGGCTAAAAATGATAATTAACGCCGGGAGTAGTGACGCACTCCGGTAATCCCAAGCGTCTGGGAGGCAGAGTTTGTGAATGGTCGTTTGAGGACTACCACCAATCCCCCAACGGGTGGTCGGAATACTTCCGCCACGGGTGTCCCCACCCCTGTCCCCACGTATGTATTAAACTACGGTACGGGGGTATACAAATAGAGATAGCGAATGTCCCCACGTATCCCCGTTACACTTATCTCGCCCTGATTAATCAATTGGACGAGAGGACTGAATTGTCCCACACGTCACAATCGACTAAAAGAAAAATGGTTTTTACCTCTCCGAGGGGATAAAGTCCCCTAGGAGGGGTTATACAACGACCGTGTCTGTCTGTGGGTGGGTCTGTCTGTCAGGACTGCGAACGCGTTCGCATTTTCGGTGCAAAGTGTAATCACTGCGTACGCAGTTTCTCAAAGGGTTGGCAAAACCACCGTGTGACGGTGAGCGTTAACGGATGCATTTGCGGTTTGGTTTGGATGGTGTTTTTTCGCTCACCGTCGTGACGGTTTGGTGTATTACGGTTTTTGTAATGTTTATGCGTAGGTTGTGAGTGTTGAATTTGTTGTGTTTGTTTTCTGATGGATGTGCATGTTGAGTCTGTTGTGTTTATATGGGCGTTTTCTCTCCAACTTCTTCTTAATGACTTTGGGACGGACCGAGTGCTGAGTGTAATGCTACCTCTCAACGTCCAATGGCAGGGTTTCCACCAGTTGTACACGGTATTCGTCTTAGTATCAATTTGCGATCGCATCGGGCGAGATTTGAACCCGAGACCTCCTGATTGACAGGCGGACGTTCTACCACAGAACCACCGACACTTGTTACGCCTTATTGAAAATTAGACCTTCAGCTTTATCGGAAGCGTATTTAATAGAGTACGAAATTTTGGTTTAATTGAAATAGAATTGAAATTGAAATTATTGCATCGAAGAAATTCTAATTTAGCGTTTCTCTACTGATTAAAAACAAATGCGCCACCCAAGTTTCGAACCCAGACCATTCGGCTTGGCAGTCGAGCGCTCTACCACAGAACCACCGATAGCTGCTTAGATTCACTGAAATTAAGACAGGCATCGTAAGCATAATAGGTAATAAAGTCTTTTTTTATTAATGAATTTATGAAGGCCTAATCTGGTATTTTTTAAAGGTTAAATCTTGTTTTAGCGCAGTCAGCCGAGATTAGAGGGTTAAAGGGTAGACCCTGTGGGTGGTTCACTTTCTTAACGACCTATATATAGTTCTGTTAATTCAAAGGAGATAATTTAACGTTAATTGCTTTAAGAGGTGGCGGTTAGTCAAGTGGCTCTCTGTGCTTTGTTGATGGTAAGGTTTTTGCTTCTTGTAAATACATTTGGTGTGGATATTTGGATATCTACGATTTCTAACGCAGTCAATGATTTCTTGGGTGTGCGAGTCATTATATGATATGGGAAATTGGACGGCATTGGTCTTTTTCATGTGGTATGCGTCACAACGTCAACAGGAAGTGAACGAGTCGTCCACTACCAGATATCTACGGTATCTTCATCAAGGGCGAGTGTTGAAATAAAATGAGCGTTAAAGATGCGGCAAGTATTTCGTAAGCGAGTAATTCCAAAAAGCCTCTGTAGATATTTCTTTCATTAAAATTTGCTTCGTATTATATTTAACTGATAAACTTGTTCTGTAAAAGGGTTTAATTCAATTGTGCATTGTTATAGTACGTCTAACTTACTGTTGTAACTACTTAACTTATGATATTCTGAATAAATTAAAATTGGTCGTTTCGTCTCAATTATTTTAATTATAATTAAAATTTTATACCGGGCGGGATAGAAATGGGTTAATATTTTTAACAAATAACTCTAAATTGCGGTGATATATCTTTAAGGGTTATCTCGAGAAATTAATACCACTAGGGACAATTCTACCGAGGAGAGGTATATTTTGGCTTGCCAACTTGTTGAATCTTAAGGTGATTTCTAAAATTCTATTTTTCAAGTTTGTTTTACATTAAAATTTGCATTTTGATCCATGGAAAAAATATAAATTAAAAACAATTTGAACGGAGGAAACACATGGGTGTTTATTTACATGTTGATTTATTGTTTTCGTACCGATTTTCAATAGACCTTTCTGTAAATTCCTAGCTAAACAGGCCAAACACTTTCACAAAGACAACTTAGCGCTACTTCGGTAGGTGTTCGGTTGCGGAATACAGACTTTTTAAAACCTTTTTTTATTGTGTGCATTTCTTGAATCTTTTTAGGTTTATCCTTAATGATAAACCGATTTATTTGTTTTTTACTACTCTAAACGATATATATATATATTCCGTTACTCAATAAAGTTGTCACCAGTTATCGTTCATTGAAGTTGTCTGATTCTTTCGTTCTCTCGAAGCATATGAGGACCCTTTAGCTGAGTTCCTTTAGGGATGGTTAGTTTTCTTCCTCCCCCCCCCCCCGATTTGGACACGATCATTTTGGTCCGTCGAGCCGGATTCTTCAAGCCGGCAACAAACGTACGTGGAATTCCAACCAGATCGAGACAATCAACGGTTCATTGTTTCGTCGTCCATTTCAGCATTTTAATTTCTTCAAGAAGATGCCACCGGCAGCCTTGGACAAAGCTGTAGCAGAGAGGACTAAAGGAGCGCTAACCTTAAGCACCATATCCACAAAGGTTCAAGGGCACTCCCAGATGCCACTCGATGCCTTTCAAGCGGAAATCCTTATCGAAGAATTAGATGACTCATGGCAAGGCGTAGGAGAAGCTCACGTGAAGCTTACCACTTTCGACTCAGATAACCAGGACGACCATGATAAGGAATGGAATCGACTATTCAATGTCTATATTGCAACCAAATCTGATCTCAAGGGCATAAAGGCATCCTTGGTACCCGCATCCTTAACTACCGTGGCGTCAAGCTCTCGTTCAGAGATAAAGCTACCGAAAATCAAACTTCCAACATTTTCAGGAGAAGTCCACGAGTGGATTTCATTCCGAGATATGTTCCTCACGGCTATCCACAAGAATGGGGACTTATCTAATTCCCAGAAATTTACTTACCTGAAGTCAAGTCTCACGGGAAGCGCCGCGAAGTTGGTCAAGTCCCTCAACATCACCGATGCTAACTATCCCATTGCCTGGGATGCGGTCACAAAGCGGTTCGAGAACAATAGAGAATTATACTTCGCAATAATGAAGCGGTTCATGTCTCTACCCACCATTCCTATCAGCAGCGCCTGCTCGTTACGATCAATACTGGATGCTGCAACGGAGTGCACACGATCGTTGGATACTCTCTGCGTAACCGATAAGTGGGATGCACTCTTGCTATTTCTCATGACGCAAAAGCTGGATTCCGCCTCGAAGGAACAATGGGAGTTAAGCTTAAAGAATACAGAGATCCCGGCTTCAAGCATTCTTTTGGCTTCATCGGCAGACTATGGTACCGCTAGAAGAGATCAGCAGAAAAAACCAGTACTTCTTCATACCAGATCCGGAGCAACACCATCAGATGGAAACTGCTCCTTCTGCGCTGGACCCCATTTTAACTTCAGATGCCTAAAGTTCACTGCTATGAAAATCGACGAACGGAGGTCCGTGGCACAGCAAAGGAAAATCTGTTTCAATTGTCTTCGGACGGGTCATAGAGTTTCTGAATGTCGGCTCGATAAAACCTGCAAGTCATGCGGGGAAAAACATCATTCACTTCTTCACTCGGAAGAACAATCAGATCAAGTTCAGAGCTACCACTCACATGAAGCCAAGCCATCAAGTCATGATGCGCTGCTGGCAACCGCAGTAATCAGAGTCAAGACGGCAGAAGGAGGATATCTTCAATTCCGAGCACTTCTCGATGGCGGCTCTACTGTTTCCTGTGTCTCAGAATCCTGCGCTGGACAACTTGGTCTAGAACGGGAAAGAACTGAAACCGATGTGGTTGGCCTAGGGTCGACGTATCTTGGCAAGACCAGAAGCCTAGCCCTAGTCCAGTTCGAGCCTCACTTTGATTCCAAAAGTAATGAAAGCTTCTGTATCAACGCCTTTGTCCTCAAAAGGATAATGAGTCGTCTACCTATCCGGAAATATGATACGAGTAAATGGCCGCGCCTTCGAAGGCTCCGCCTGGCCGACCCTGGTTTCAATATACCAGCAGATGTTGATATCCTTCTGGGAGCAGACATCTTCTTCAACTTGTTGCTGGGAAGAAAGCGAAAGGGCTGCTCCACTGCCCCAGAGGCCATTAACTCGAAATTAGGATGGCTTGTTTCCGGTCCAACGGGAGTTGTTGCTCAGCTTAGAATCCAGATTCACCACTCCATTCTTAATCTCGGAGAACTTCTTGAGCGATTTTCGGCGATAGATCAGGTCCCGAAAAAATCTGCGATTACTCCGGAGGAACGAGATTGTGAGGACGATTTTCAGAAGACGCATTCTAGAACACCGGAAGGGCGGTTCATAGTTCACATGCCAATGAAGAAACCGGCAGTTCCACTCGGATCGTCAAGAGAACGAGCCAGAGAGAGGCTTCATCAAGTCGAGAAACGAATCACGGCTCGGCCAGAGTTGAGATTGTTATACCAGGACTTCATGCAGCAGTACGAAAGCTTGGGACGCATGAAAAAAGTGGAACCAAAGAATACGTTCCCGCAGAAGGTATTCATCCCGCATCACTACATTCTAAAGGACTGGACTCAAACCAGTAAATTCAGAGTCGTCTTCGACGCATCATCGAAGACCGGATCGGGCTTCTCTCTGAACGATGCTCAGATGGTTGGTCCAGTTGTCCAAGACTCCCTATATGCCATTGTCATGAGATTCCGGGTCTACCGATTCGCCTTCGTCGCCGATATTAAAAAGATGTACCGCCAGATCCTCCTGACCCCAGAACAGCGCAACCTCCAATGCATTCTCTGGAGGTCCTCAACGGACCTGCCTGTTCAAGAGTATCAGCTCTGTACGGTCACGTATGGAACTGCATCTGCACCATTTCTCGCCACCCGAGTCTTACAACAGTTGGGCGATGCGGAGTCCTATGATCCTACCGTTACCCTGTGGGAGCTGAAATCCTGAAAACAGATTTCTATATGGATGACGTAATGAGCTGCAAGCAATCGATGGACGAAACGAGACGTGCCATAGCCGAACTTCGTCAAGCTACCGATAGCGCATGCTTCTCGCTCAGCAAATTTGCGTCGAACTCGCCAGAATGCCTATCAGGAGTTCCTAAGGAGTTGCGAACTGCAGGGAAAGTCTTAGCGATGGAGGAAGATACGCTTACAAAGACCCTGGGCCTCTATTGGGATAGGGCCAAAGATGAATTCCTTTTCAAGGTGCAAATTCCGGCCAGTCATCCTGCCGTAACAAAAAGGATCTTGCTTTCCGAAATATCGAAAATCTTCGATCCGATGGGCTGGCTTGCTCCGATTGTTCTTAGGTCAAAGATCCTGATGCAAGAGGTCTGGAGAGAAAAGACGAACTGGGATGACCAACCCACCCATCAGATTCAAAGATTTCAAACAGTCATTCTCGCAAATTCGACATATCCGCATCGAACGATGGACCCGCGTCTCGTCGTCAGCAACCTCTCTTGAGCTTCACGGGTTCTCAGATGCCTCCGAGCACGCTTACGCTGCCGTGATATACCTACGATCTGTGGACAGTTCTGGACAAATTCATGTGACTCTTCTCACTTCAAAGACGAGAGTCGTTCCAGCCAACAAATCGATCTCCATTCCCCGATTGGAACTCTGTGGAGCTTTACTCTTGGCTGACCTAATGGAAGTGGTACAGGAAACCCTAAATTTGACGTTTCACCGAATCACGGCTTGGACAGACTCTACGATCGTCCTTTGCTGGCTTTCATCCGCTTCTAGACGCTAGAAAACATTCATCGCCAACCGAGTCTCACGTATTCAAGAGATCATACCTTCGTCCCAGTGGAAACATGTCCCGGGAACCGAGCACCCAGCCGACATAGCATCTAGAGGTGCGTCCGCTCAAGAACTCGTAGACCACGCACTTTGGTGGAAGGGACCGATCTGGTTGTCGTCTTCCGAATTACGTCCGAGCTCTTCAAGCCCAGGAATGAACTACTTGTCTTCCGATGCAGTCAATCTGGAAGAAAAGTCCGTAGTCATCGTACATCAAGTTCAAATGGACTTCAATATGTTAACCCGGTACTCGACGTTCCTCCGTCTACGTCGCGTAACTGCGTGGATGCAGCGATTCGCCCATAATGCGGTTGCAAGACGTCAACAACGAATTGAGTCATCCACTTCTATTACGACAGTTACTGGCGCACTCAGCGCCCAAGAGCTAGAGTACGCAGCGTTAACATGGATCAAGCTGGTACAAGCGTCTACGTTTCCGGCGGAAATTGAAGCTCTACAAGAAGGCAGACCACTGCCAAGGAAAAGTAAAATTCTGAGTCTAAACCCTGAATTAGACCTTCGCGTCATCTTACGGGTTGGAGGACGCCTACGTCTAGGAGAATTCGGATCGGATACCAAACATCCCATACTATGGCCTAGACGTCATCGTCTTACAGAATTGATCAGACACGAGGTTCATATCCAACAGCTACATGCCGCCGCTCAATTGACTCATAGTATCCTCTCTCAAATATTGGATTATCCGGGCAAGAGATGCAATTCGTCACCAAATTCGAAAATGCGTCACCTGCACTCGATACCGAGCGGATACAGTCAAGCAAATGATGGGCAATCTGCCAAAATCAAGACTGCAATACTGCCGCGCTTTTACCCGAACCGGAGTAGACTACGCAGGCCCATTCCAGCTCCGGCCAATTACACCCAGAAGTAAGGTCACGTACGAGGCTTACATAGCTCTCTTTGTTTGTTTCGTGACCAAAGCTCTACATTTGGAGATCGTGTCCTCACAGTCAACCGATGCCTTCCTAGCGGCCCTAAGAAGGTTCACTTCCCGACGTGGAAAACCCAGTGACATATTCAGTGACTGTGGGACGAACTTTGTCGGAGCGGCAAGGGAATTGCGGGAGTTTGCCAAGTTAATCGGTTCCGATGTCCATAATGGCGCAGTGATGGATCATCTCTCCGCCCAAGGGATCTCGTGGCAATTTAACCACACTTTGGCGGCTTGTGGGAGGCAGGCGTCAAATCTGTCAAGTACCACCTCTACCGAGTCATTGGTGCCACTCGCTTAACCTACGAAGAGTTTGCAACAGTCGTCACGCAGATTGAAGGATGTCTAAACTCAAGGCCTCTTACACCGCTATCATCTGATCCAAACGATCTTCGAGTTCTGACGCCGGGACACTTCCTCATTGGAGAATCACTTCAGGCTATGCCAGACCAAACTTGGCGCATCTACCGAAGTCCCGACTGAACCGCTGGTAATTACTGCAAAAACTCAAGCAGGACATCCATAGGCGCTGGCGTCAAGAGTATATTACAAGATTGCAGCAACGACCCAAATGGATGTCTCCTCAACGTAATATCCAAACCGGCGATATGGTTCTCATCAAGTCCGAGGCTACATCCTCTGGCCATTAGCTCGAGTCATCCAGATCCACCCTGGTTCCGACACTTTTACCCGGGTGGTCACATTGTGAACTAGCAAAGGCGAAGTCAAACGACCAATAACCAAATTATGTCTACTGCCATTTGACTGCGACGAACATCCGAAGGACGACAGCGAGCCTTGAAGTTGATGGGAATCTATCAACGCCGGGAGAATGTTCGGTTGCGGAATACAGACTTTTTAAAACCTTTTTTTATTGTGTACATTTCTTGAATCGTTTTAGGTTTATCCTTAATTATAACACCGATTTATTTGTTTTTTACTACTCTAAACGATATATATATATTCCGTTACTCAATAAAGTTGTCACCAGTTATCGTTCATTGAAGCTGTCTGATTCTTTCATTCTCTCGAAGCATATGAGGACCCTTTAGCTGAGTTCCTTTAGGGATGGTTTAGTTTTCTTTCTCTCCCCCCCCGATCTGGACACGATCAGTAGGACTTGCAAACTTATTTAATCTTTGGTTTAAAAAATTCTGCTTATGCTTAATTCTATTTGATTGGTACTTTCTGAAACGTTACGTCACCCATAAACTCGATTTTCAAAATGTAGCTAAGGTAGCCTACGTGAAGATGGTATATTTCAAAATATGGTAAGTCCATAACTGAATTATTTACAAAATTAATGAGGTATAGTATATTAACTATTTATAATGATTTATAGAAAATTATAGCCGTTAAATGAGTAAGAATTTGTCAAATATCCACTATTTATCCTGACAACTAGGTTGGCAGGTTTGCCAGATAATCCTTTTTTGAGCCTCCCTGGATCAAGAAAACCTTCTGCCTCTCTATACACAAAAGTAAATAAGCACATAAGTAATATTTTATAGAATGATCTATTGAATTTCCAAATTTTCAATGTGAATTCTAATTTCTCCAAGAGTGTACAGCGAGGTGTACAGCTAGGATTTTGGGGACTGAAAGAGAACTACGAAGACTTATTTTAACGCAAGGCTTCAAAACTATCAAAGTTTTTTATCTGCTAAAATAACGGCCAGTAGACTTAATCTTTCCTTGTTTACATTTAAGGGTTTCTAGTAATTTACTTATACTTCGCGTCAGTCCCACGCGGGGGCGGTACGGTAAAACCATAACACAGTGTGCTGAGAGACCAAATTGTGGCCAAAAATCTACAGCGTATCTACCTAAAAGATATTCATATTTGGCTTTATTTTGTTTTAAAAATATAAGTTTCTAGACGACAACGCCACCTGGTGGCTACTTCACTTACAGGTGGCGCTACATGTCCATCCTTTTAATATATCATAATTTTATTTTGATACGAAGTACGGTTGTATCTGGACTTTAATAATCCTTTAAAAAATTAAGATTTCAGTTGAAAACATCTGAAATATATCTCTAACATAGCTAAAAATTGCATGCACAAAATCTTCGGTAATTAGTCAGTACATTTCGAAAGTTCCAGCTCAGTATCTCGTGGAAGTTTCAAGAAATTAATTTTTAGAGTGACGAATAATGTACATTTGAAAATTTACAAAATTTAAATACTACGAAAAATATAAAAATATTATTTTAATCGTTTGAATATAATTCCAAATTATCGAGAGCATCAAAGTCATATACGAACCCTGTTGGACGTCTTAGCCTAAAATTATCTATACTGGCGATGTATTTCACTCGGAGAACTTCGATAATTTATTTATTAATAAAATAATAAGTATTATAATTTTTTTCGTAGTATTTTAAATTTGTTAAATTGCAACAAAAATTTATGGATGACCCCGTGATACTTTACTCGTCACTAAATTAATTTCTTAAAACTTCCGAGCTGAAACTTTCGAAATATAATGACCATTTACCGAAGAATTTTTCTATGCAATTTTTAGCTGCGCATACGCGCGCAAATGTGAGATATTTAAGGTTAAAGTTGGCTGAAATGGCCGAATTTCAGATTTTTTCAATTTAAATCCAAATTTTTGAAAGGGTTATTTAAGTCCAGATACAATTTTAATTCGTTTAAAAATCACATACTAAAGAACGGACCTGTAAGTGAAGTAGTCACCAGGGTGCGCTATTGTCCAAAAACTTATATTTATAAAATCCTCTCACCAAATAAAAAGGCAAATATGTATATCTTATATAGGTAGATACGCTGTAGATTTTTTCTCACAAATTTGGTCTCTCAGCACACTGCATAATTCCGGGCCCCGATATAGCCTTTATTAATTAAGATAATTATAATTTTTAGGCAGCTTGGGAAAAGGGTCTAAACTCGGGCCCCCAGGTTGCACGGGCCCGGTAAAACAATAATCCCGGACCCCGATAAAACCTTTATTACTTAACTACTAACGCCCCCGAGCGGCACGGACACCTGAAATTTGTGCCGGCTGGTCCAGTCGGGCCCGCTCCACGTGCAACTAGGCGTATACCATAAAAATGATGCCGTACTCTACTTATAAAATAATTGAGCTCGGAAAAAATAACAATATTTATTTGAGTGAATATAATGATTGTTGGGCATTGGCCGCCGCTATTGTTAAGAGCCGTTATCATTCAATGGCGGTGTCGAGCGAGGGTTTATTATCGTTATTACGGGTAATAATGGGGTGGGCTTTTGACGGAGAGCTTGTCATGCTAAATTTACAAAGGCCCACCGGATGTTTTTCAATTGAGACAATTGTACCGAAGAAAGTTTATAATTTCGTAAAACGCGTCAGTTGAATTAGTTCGGCATTCGATTGTCCTTAAATATTCAAAACGGTGAGGTTTAAACGATTGCTCTTTGGTTAGGTTATGACACGCTTCGTAATTATTTCCGCACGTAGTATGGCGTGGTATTTCGAAAATTAGACTCTACAAAATACGAAATTAGGCTTAAGTATTCTTTCGATCCTTAATAAACCCTAGGGGTCGGACATTTACCAAATCCCGTACACTTTGTATAAAATCGCAAAATCTTTTAACTCTCTCTATGGTAAATTAACATTCAAAAAGTAATGATAAAATCGCCAAAATCTCTACGAAATCCCGAAATCCCGTACAAAATAATGGCAAGTGTCCGACCCCTCGAATAAACCTTTAGTAATAAGTTTATATTATATAATATAGGATAATGTAATGTAATTTTTAGACAAAACGAATTTTTCGAGTTACTTGGTTTTGGAAATAAGGTGGTTAGATCAATTGGTATGAAATTAAAATATCACAATATTGAGGTCCCACGAATTAGCCAGAAATTTCACTTAAAATTAAAATTTCTTAATTCAACCGAAAACGTAGTTCAGAAATGATCAGTACTAACGAAAACTATAATTTTCAACCAAGTCGGTCTTAATTTGAAAAAGTATGTAGATTTAAAGTAAAAATTAATAAAATTTATTTATTTTAAAATTTATCTAGAGCATGATATACGCTTTCGATTGACATATCACCGACCCTTATAGACCTAATTGCTGAAGAGTTATGTGGAATACGGCAGCGACGGCATCGGCTACACTGTACGTAGACCCAGTAAGCACAAATCCCTGACGGATTGTGTGTTAAAAACAAATATATCTTAATTAATATTGTCTAACCATTGTTTATTTTTTCTTGTAACCTTTGTTAACCAAAAAATAACTAAAATCCGTTTGTTAATATTGTGTGTCGTCGTGTACCCTGCTTTACCACACAATAACTAAAATCGGTTAAATTGTTTTGTTCAAAAAATTATTCTTCCTCAAGGTTTTCGTGTTTCTTCCTTTACCCAAATGTTTCTATAATTCGAATGTTTTGGAAAATTATAAATGACATTTACGAAATTTTGGGGAGTGCAATTTTTGGGGTTACAAATACCTATATTGTACCTCCAACTGAAATCTGAGCGGTAAAATGTACCCCTTGAACCCTCTATTCCACCCCCACTGTGTGGTACACGTATAAAAACGTGTTTCAACCATAAGTGTAATAATAATATCAATAATAATAATCACTATTTATAAACTAAAAATAAATTATAATCAGATAGGCCAATACCCAAGGCCCCAACTTTGGGCCAAGTCATCTGGCGACTTATAAAGCTCGGCTGGGTTACAATGCGTACTTGCGTAGGAGGGTGGTGGCACGCCCTTCATGCCACGCGAGCCAACAGCTCTCTACACTTACTATTACGGTTAACCTCAGCAAGTTTATT
Source organism: Leiobunum rupestre (assembly GCF_980474605.1). Taxonomy (NCBI): domain Eukaryota; kingdom Metazoa; phylum Arthropoda; class Arachnida; order Opiliones; family Sclerosomatidae; genus Leiobunum; species Leiobunum rupestre. Next base: position 13,159,873 of record NC_143388.1, read on the forward strand.
TGGAAGGGGAAACCGATGAACTGGTGGGAAAACCCATTAAACCAGTGGGGAGAGAACTTGCAAACTCAACAACGCAGAAGGAGTTGTTTCGAGTTTTCACCCAGTGCCACAAGCTGGGATCGAACCCGGCTCCTCTTGCTGCGAGGCGAAAATTCTAACCACTCCGCCACCTCACTTCAAAATCGTCGAAATGACCCAAAATCCGAAAACAAAATGTCAAAACCAGCCGAAATGGTCAAATTTGATAAAAATGTAAAAAAACTAAAAATTATTTAGACACCGTGTAAAGTGTAAAACTATTAAAACACCATCTTAAGTTTATAACTATTAAAACACTATCTAAAGTGTAAAACTATTAAAACACAGACAAAATTTTTAATTATTAAAACACTGTCCAGAATTTAAAATTATTAAAACACTGTCCAGAATTTAAAAAATTGCTTAAAATCTCAAAAACAAAAAAAAATAACATTTTTTAAACCGTCAAAACCACCCAATTTCAAAATAAAATTACTGGAAATTTCAAATCCAACCAATAGGGAAAATTGACGAAATTTGCAAAATTTTACAAAACGGGCAAAAACGCCCAGAAAAATTACAAAGAATGGGAAAACCGACCAGAATTACAAAATTCGACAAAGCGAGGAAATTGAAAAAAAAAAATACAATTTACAATGACCTCCAAACGTCAAATTACAATAAAATGAAAACCCGCCAAAATTACAAAACTCGACAATGCTCCTCAAAATTAAAAAAAAAGCCTAAAATGTAAAACCACCCAAAATTACAAAAACATTTAAAAACCGACCAAAAAGTAAAAATTCGACAGAAGTGGCCAAAAATAACCAAAATTAAAATAAAATTACAACACCGTCCAAAAACTAAAAAGATATTGCTTATAATGTCCAAAAAACGACAAACCGCCAAAAGTTGACCGAAGGAATCAAAACAGATGGCTTTGAAGTTTTATGATGCTGCGATAGCTCACGTAATTATTGTATTATTTTTCATTAATATTTTGAACATAAAGTACCAGACCCATCAGCGATGATTAGATATTTAGGTGACAGTCGATAAAAATCTTGGTGTAATTTTGGCTTACGATTTAGCCAGTACAAAATTGAATAAATCTAGAGCTAATATTTAAAAACAATACCAAAAGACTACTACAACTTTATGGATTCAACTATTTCAGATTTTTAAATTAACTTAAATAGTTTAATCCATCAAATTGCATTTTTTCAAAAATAAATGACTAAAGTATGAAATTTTTCCCCCAATATTCGAATAAGTATCATGATATAGGTGTAATAAGGAATCCATAACTTTACTTGGAATGCTTATCGCGGCAGATTTTCGTCTCGATGTGGCTGACGGTTTTTTTGACGTCACTATGTTAACTGAACAAACAACAACAGCGCGCGCAAAGGGGATTTTTTCTCTCGTAGGTGGGGCCAAAGCCGTCAGAGTGATCTTACCATACGCGATAAGCATTCCAAGTACAGGTATGGATTCCTGGTGTAATTTATATAGATATATATTCTGCCGAAATAACGAAGTTTTCCAATATAAAAATGGTTTACACATTTTATTAATAAAAGCAATAATTTTTTTAAACATTTAAATCACTCACGCTACTAAAAAAAATTAAATCATATCATTAATTTATTTTGTTTAAATGACGTACAACTCCAAACTTATTGTATCGAGGTTGAACATTTACAATCGGTATTACCCACTTGACGATGTAAAATGAAGAAATAAATTTAATATTAATTATTTATAAGCCATATTTAATCGGTGAAATAGATTTAGAAAACCAACACATAATGTATTCCACTCAGCACTTTTTTATTCCAAAATATATTTTGCGGAAGCCTGGGAAGGTACAAGATTCAAGCGAATAAATAAAAGAATACTTCTACAGTAAGATTAATATTATAAGCATCTGCTACACCTTAATCTAAGCCGAGGATATCCGTTAACCAATCATAAAAGTTAACCCCGATTTGCATGAAATAAGCGACCGACGAAATCAAGTGTCCCACAAAGGGAAAGTTCATTAGGCAAAAATGAAAAAAAAAAACGCATATACAAAAACCTAAGCCAGTGTTTTTCTAATGCCTCAAAAAAAGGTAACCCTCAGGGTGCGGGGACAAAACATTCCGATTTCATAGGGCACAGACTGTATTCACAAAAACAATAAGAAACAATATGGCGGCCGAAACGAGTTGACAGAGAGAAGAAAATATTAAGAAAAAATACCATAGACCCTATTTACGACCGAAGAACAATAAACAATACTACACGCTTGATTTTATTCTTTACAATATTGAGAGATAAGGAGGCGGGGATATGTCTTATATGGTTAAGTAAATTTGAATGGTTCGGGTTTGCATATTATTTAGACTTTGACAAAATCGTTCATAATTTATTGACTCATTAATATCCGCCTTTCGAAACCTATTCGTAATTTATGATTTTCAAGGCTGAGAATGTAGGCCAGCATTTTAATTAATTACCTTTGACTACTTAGTTTATACGTGGTTCTCTAAGATTTTTAAAATTTATAGGCAATTATGGTGCCCGACTAAAAAATGTCCGTGAAGAAATTGAATATTTTCTAAATTCTTAAATATCAAACGAAAGAATGTTCTTGTCCGATGTCGCCGTGGTAAATAATGTAGTGCAGTCGAGCGAATAGGTATAATAAACATGTCAGAATAAAAATGAAGGCCGTTTTGTCAATGGTGAGGCTCCGGACAGACTATACTGCCGTTTAAAAACCATACGCGAGTCTATAAATTTTGGTTATGTGTAGAGTAATATCAGTTAACTGCTTATGACTGTATCAAGGTTAATAGGAAGATAAAATAGGGTGGTACCACACTATTCTGTAATTCAGGCTTCAGCTTCTTTCGTGCAATTTTCCATCGATGGCTGTTCGCTTTTATTTTCTATCGATGATCTTCAGCTTCTACATCGCTCAATTTTGCACAGCTTGATGGAAGCTTGGAGGAATAAAACAAGTATACAGGAGTTGCGGAGAGCTGCGAAATCGGTTTCGTCAGTGACCGTGAACTCGCGCGAGACGGAGGGGTTCAAACGCGACTAGCGCCAACTGCATACGGAATTTTGCAACTATTATCGTTTTATATCGTTGTTTTCGCGTCGTCTGGTTTGTTTTATTCCCTCAAACAAATACGAGTCATTTTGAAAAAAGGCGCAAAGAATTTATAAATGTTTCAAAACAAACCAGACGACGTGAAAACAATGCTATAAAATGAGAATAGTCGCAAAATTCCGTGTGCAGTTGGCGCTAGTCGCGTTTGAACCCCTCCGTCTCGCTCGAGTTCACGGTCACTGACGTAACCGATTTCGCAGCTCTCCGCAACTCCTGTATACTTGTTTTATTCCTCCAAAATGGAAGCCTCACAAGGAGACATCCCGAAGTGTAACCCACCGATTTTGTTCAAACTCGGGGGATTGGTAGACCTTCATGTATCATGAAAAATCCGAAAGGGAATTTATTCAATCAGAGAGTGTAAAGTCGCTTCGCTACAGAGAGGCGCCTCTTCCTATCCCCGTAATGTTAAAATTTCGTGGTACGTTTTTTCCCCATGAGAGCGTTGGAGAAGCAGACGACGGTGTTTGCAGTTCCCGGACACACGATGGCACTGTAAAATTGCTTATCAAAGAAAAATAAATTTTGCCCTCAGTAGGTTAAAGTTGAATTCAGCTCAGTCAGCTGTGATGTTGAATTATTTTAACTATTTAAGTAAAACAGTTGATTTCGTAAGAAATATAAAAGTAAGTTTATTATCAACTGTACTTTTTTAATATATCAAAAGAAATTCGTGGAATCTAAAGTGGAATATTTTATGGGCTGGCCAAGCTTAATTAAATATACCAAAACCATGGTAGAACATTGGTGTTTTGAATAGCAGCGGTGAATTAAATATTCTGAAATATAATTAAGAACATTTTCTTTTAGAAGGTTCGGACTTTCAATGGCTTTGCAAATTTCTAAATCTTCGTCAGTGAATTGTCCTTTACCTTGCAAAACCCAATGGTTATCATATTTGGACAATTCTTCATCATGGTCCAGGAGCTGGTACTTTAAACGAGTCTGTTTAAAATAAAGTCATCCAAATTGTCAATTCAATATGAATCTGATGGTTTTAAGAGGCTATTGACTGATGCAGCTCTGTACGCGGCCTGGTATTGTTGAGGATTTGGATGATCTCAATTGTCTAGTTATTGGCGAAAGGAACCTAAGTAGTTTTCTAAAAATCTTGACCAATTCTTCCAGTTACTAAGAACTTAAAACCAAAATTATCCTTTACATCATTCCATAGGAGTAGCAAAGACTGAATTGATAGTTTCCACCCTTCAATACAAGGTAAGGTTTTATACCTACAGTTTTGAAGCTACCATATATTAAACCTTTCCAATTTTTCTTTCAGCATTGGTATGTGGATGGATTGATCAGTCATTGCTCTCTTACAGTGTGTTTCATTGTTTAATGTCCTGCTATTGCAGCAATCAAAAAGGCCGTTCATGTGTAAGAGGAACTCGGCTGTGTATGTGCTTTCAATTGTTAACTCTCCTAATCCCAGTGAACAGGCCATTTGAATTAGAAACACTTTGACTGCAAATTTGGGCAGCTAAACTGACTTTCATGTTAGAAAATGCTGGTAACTTGATATGTTTACGTTTCAGCTTATGTGTGCTTTGAAACTTACCAATTTCTTGGTCTATTTTGATAAAATGTTCTAGGACTGCCCAAGAAACTAGATTGGCTTCCACTATTATGGGATACCGTTTGAAATTGTTCCTCACACTTTTCAAGAGATGTGGAGGATCAATTTCAATGAATGGCTTTTCCACTGATATCCCCATACTTTTGAACAAATTTTGATTGCCTGTTCCTTGGTCGCAGACTACAGCTTTGACAATAAGGCCAATACGTTTCAGGTGAGTTACACAATCATGAAGCAATATCTTCAAAGTCTGTTCGTGACAAGCATCTTTTGTGAGGAAGTAACCAATTGGTGGTTTGAATTTCAGTTTTATGTCATTCACCATGAATACTAGGGCCTGATTTGCGTACTATTTTGACCTTCCATATGGACCGAAGTCTACGAAACCTTCAATGTTATGGTTTTCATTATTGTCAAAATGTTTAGTTGAATGGCTATAATTATGTTCAGTACAAATATATTTAAATGGAATAGAATTCAATAGATAGTTCTGGGTTTAAATTCATAGGAATTGACTTTATCCACTGTAAAAAAAAATTTCATTTAAAGCTAGTGTTCATCATTGTGAATATTTTATATAAATTATCATTTTCTTCGTTGAATTTATTTTGGAGGGCATAATTTGGCATTTGTAGTGCTGCGTTTACCTTACACCAGATTGTAGTTGTAACATGCTCTTCAGGTGCATTTTCATTTGCTACTATTTGAATTAATTATAAATGAACATAAGGCAGTAAGAGACCATGGCGGGATATGTTTTTGCCTTCAGTTTACCTAGGGAAAACCGTGGTTTCATTGCAATTTTCTAAAAAAAATAGTAGGTGTAGCTAATGGTGTAAGCCTGTTTTTGGTTTTGATATTCATAAAACAATCGTCGGTGAAATGAAGACCGCAAAATACGAGGTTAAAGTGTAAGTAATCTGTAGTTTTATTTTGGAGCTGTTCACTGTTTACATTTTGCAGCCACTGCAGAACTATTAAGTTTTAACTTTTTTAAGAAATGTTAATGTATTAGAATAGGCTTATTAAATTAAAACGCGTATTCACCGGTCTTTATCCCTTGGAAAAAAAAGACAGACGCGTGGTTACCTTTTTATTCGATTTACAATTTTAAGCCGAACAAGACATTTCAAAATAAATTAAACTCGCAAAAATACCTAAAACACTCTTCCTTTTTTGCGTCTTCTCAAACTCTAATCTAGCGCGCGCCGGAGATACTACTAGCGCCATCAAACGCCCGGGAATTGTGGACATTCTCGGCGAATAAAATCGTACCACGGATTTTTTAAAGAGAGGCGCCTCTCTGTAGCGAAGCGACTTTACACTCTCTGATTCAATGGGCAACCGTTTTGCCATGGCAACGAAAAATGTTTTGACAACACAAAATATTAAATTTTCCCATTGAAAATAACATGGGAATTTGACTTCAAATTGATCAAAAGTTGATCAATTTTGATGTTTTTTATTAATTTTTATCTATTTTTAAAATTTTTGGCATTTTCGAAATTTTTAAATTTGTTAAAATTTTTCACAGGAATCCGTCAGAATCCCATGTTATTTTCAATGGGAAAATTTCCATTTGTTGTTATCAAAAAAATTTTTCGTTGCCATGGCAAAGCGGTTGCCCATTGAATAAATTCCCTTTAGGATTTTTCATGTTACCAATCCCCCGAGTTTGAACAAAATCAGTGGGTTACACTTCGGGATGTCTCCTTGTCAGTAGTGCAATTTTCCATCGTTGATCGGAAGGTTCGTTAGTACAACTTCCATTCGGTGATTGGAAGGTTCGTTAATGCAAATTCCCATCGATAGCCAGAAGGTAATTTAGTGCAATTTTCCATCGCTAACCGGAAGCTACTCATCGACGTCTGTGAGCTGCTTCCGTGCCATTTCTCATCGACGTCTGTGAGCTGCTTCCGTGCCATTTCTTATCGACGTCTGTGAGCTGCTTCCGTGCCATTTCTCATCGACGTCTGTGAGCTGCTTCCGTGCCATTTCTTATCGACGTCTGTGAGCTGATTCCGTGCCATTTCTCATCAACGTCTGTGAGCGGCTTTTGTGCCATTTCTTATCGACGTCTGTGAGCTGATTCCGCGCCATTTCTCATCAACGTCTGTGAGCGGCTTCTGTGCCATTTCTTATCGACGTATGTGAGCTGATTCCGTGCCATTTCTCATCGACGTCTGTAAGCGACTTCTGTGCAATTTCCCATCGATGGCAATTAATATGAAATTTCTTGTGTGCAAAAAATATCACAATAAAATCATTCTTATAATAACAATTTACCGCTATTCCAACTTGTACTCCCGGCGGAGTTTATGGTACGAGGCGTAAACTCTCCATTTACATGCTAAGTGCAAATTAGGACGCCAAGCCTCCACTGAAGTTGGCCCCCAAAATGGACCATCTTTAATAATAGGCCAATGTTACGCTTTGAGCCAGGGTCTTCAACCAAAATAAAAAAAACAATTATCAGTGTGGCGCCTAAATTAACTAAGAGTTAAATTTAACGTGGGGTTAATTTCTTTTGAAAACGGTATACTAACACAGCCTCTATAATGAAGCGACTATGAGAAGCAATATTACTCGGGCACAAAGTTCGTAATTTTAATTTTCGACATAAAAAACGTTCCATTGAACGAATTTACCTAATTAAAATCGTGGAGCGTTTAATTTACTTAAACCAGTCAGGAAAAAGACAAGGAAACCGCATTGAAGCGTTGTCAACGCCACAGATACCGTCGCTTTGACTGATTTATAATCTCTTTATCGGAGTAAAGTGTCGGAGCTTCAAAGAAGCGTCCACCGTGAAAAGATGAGTTGTTTGTCGAGGCGCGAGAACGTTTTTGTCCGTTTTTCTACACGCCGCCATTTTTGTCGAGGCAAGCTACTAATTGTTATTACGGGAATCTCCGAACTGGAACGATAAAATAATGAAAATAAAAACTGGAGCCGCGCTCATGCCTTTCGCTCGTGTTTCATTTTTGTTGACTTAAGGTCGACGAGCAAAAAGACATTTTCCACTCTTGAATAAAGGGGAGCTTTTTTTTTTGGCCAATCCACAATTTTACTTTTTCTCGAGGATCCAGATCCAGCCTTAAAACGACAACGTTTCGATGGACATACTTTATCTTGGATTACAAGAAGGAGGTGCTATTCAATCAGATTCGAAAGTTAACACTTATAATTAGAGGTCGGCGGAACGAATAAATTAACCGGCCAAATTTCGATTAACCATAAAAAGTTTGGTTAACTGTTTTTTGTGAACATTTTATAAGAATAAACAACGATTTAACATGCAAAAATATTCGGTTTTTTCGTATATTTTTCGGATAATTTGCGGTTATGAATAAAAATAAATAATTGTATAATTTCTTATTCAAACGCCGATCTCTACTTATAATTATGTTCTAGTAATACAGATTTAGAACAGTTTATATTTTATTAGAGTACTTAGTTGTGATTTCACTAATAATTTTATTATAATAAACAGAGATTTAGAACACTTATATTTTATTATAATAAGGATTTGTGATCTAATCAAATTGGAAACTTTACACTGATAATTATGTTCTAGTAACAGAGATTTAGAACAATTTATTTTTTATTATAATTAAGAGTTGTGATTTTCCCAAAGAGGAAACTTTTCACTAATAATTTTATTCTAATAAACAGAGATTTAGAACTTTTATTTTTTATTATAAGAAGGATTTGTGATTTACTAAAATTGGAAACTTTACACTGATAATTATGTTCTAGTAACAGAGATTTGGAACATTTTATTTTTAATTATAATTAAGTGTTGTGATTTTCCCAAATAGGAGACTTGATTCTGATAATTATGTTCTAGTAACAGAGATTTAGAACATTTTATTTTTAATTATAATTAAGGGTTGTGATTTTCCCAAATAGGAAACTTTTCACTTATAATTTTATTCTAATAAACAGAGATTTAGAATCTAAATTTTTAAAAAAATGACAACTTTATTTACGCAATTATTGAGTAAATAAAGTTGTCATTTTTTAAAAATAGTTTTTATTGCGTAAATAAAGTTGTCATTTTTTAAAAATAGTTTTTATTGCGTAAATAAAGTTGTCATTTTTTAAAAATAGTTTTTATTGCGTAAATAAAGTTGTCATTTTTTTAAAAATTAGTTTTTATTGAGTAAATAAAGTTGTCATTTTTTAAAAATAGTTTTTATTGCGTAAATAAAGTTGCCATTTTTTAAAAATTTAGATTATTTTATACGTAAGTAGCCAACATATTAAATTTAAGAGATTTAGAACACTTATTTTTTATTATAATTAGAAGTTTTGATTTACCCAAATAGGAAACTTTACACTGATAATTAATTCACAATAACAAAGATTTAGAACATTTTATTTTTGATTATAATTAAGGGTTGTGATTTATCCAAATAGGAAACCTTACACTGATAAATATATTCCAATAACAGAAGTTTAGAACACATAATTTTTTATTACAACAAGGTTTAATGATTTACTTAAAATGGAAGCTTTGCATTTATCAATATATCGCTGCAATAGAAAAGATTTAGAAAATTTTATTTTTGGTTACAATAAATTGGTGATTTACTCAAATTAGGAACTTCACACTGATAAATATGTTCGAATAACAAAGATACTTTGAAGTTTGAACACAAATTGGAGGTAATAGCTTCAGTGGAGTTGCATTTAATTAGTTTTCGAAGCTTTTCCTAAGAATGTAACATGTGTAGAGTCTAAAGTAGTAGGCTTACGAAATTCCATATTTTTTTAGATTTTTGACCGTTCTTCCGTATGTTAAGTTCTATACTTGTATATAAAGCTCAATTTGTATTAAATTGCCCATTTATAAAAGTATTGTGGAATCTTCAATTAAGTGAGAGCACGTCGAAACATGTAGTGCTTTATTGTAATAAAGTATTTTTAATTATGTAAAAGTTGAGTATTCTTTTAAATATTTCAATTAAGTATATTTAAAATTCATAAATTATGAAACATCGTAAGTTGCGAAACCATGAAGTATGTTTGCGATTTATAAATATTCAAGGTAACAAAATTGGGTCTAATTATAAAAATGAATCATTTTGTCCATACTTAACTTACTCCCTTGGCTAAATCCTACTAATCCTAGTAGAGTTTATGCCTGTTGTAATTATTTTAAATTGATATTCCAGAAATTTTACGTTCAACATCTTCACAAGTTTGTTCAGTTGTTAGGAAAATTAGTATCATCAGAGATAAGTGTTCAATTGCCTTCACCGCTAGTGTACCTTCACAGGACTTAGGTTATTTTTCAAAAAATATTTCGTGAAAAAATAATTCTTCTAACTTCTAACTTACGAAGTTACAAGTTTCATTCATAGCTAGATAATTATCACGTAAGAGATTTCTTGTTATCCCCCCCCCCCCCTATAAACAACCATATGGTTATTCGCAATCAGAAAAGGCTAGAAAAAGTCTAACAAAATAACAGTTATTAAGGCGTTACAAATAAAATAAATGTAGAGATTTTAAATTGGTTGCGAAACCAATTATTTGATCGAGTAGAAAATTGCGAAAAGAGAGATAAAGGATTAAGTTGATAGAACGAGTTATAACAAGATGTCACGGACATTTAACTACACACAGTCCCCCCCGATGTATTAATTATATTTTAAATATTAAAATTAAATTTGAAAAAATTCCAATCATTTTGTACATGAATTAACTTAATGACCCCAATCGAGTTACCTGGTTTTGGAAATTAGGTAGCAAAATGTGAACGCGTTAATTTAAATTAGTTTTCAGACAAACTGAATTTTTCGAGCTACCTCGTTTTGGGAATAAGGTAGCGAATCGCGAACACGTTAATTTAAATTAGTTTTCAGACAAACTGAATTTTTCGAGCTACATCGTTTTGGAAATAAGGTAGCGAAACGCCAACGCGTTAATTAAAATTAAGTTTTAGACAAACCGAATTTTTCGAGTTACCTGGTTTTTGAAATACGGTAACGAAATGCGAACGAGTTAAATGGCGCCTGTATCAATTAACACGAAATTGGCCATAAAATCTCACTTAAAGTTAAAATTTCTTATTGCAACCGAAACTTAATTCAGAAATTATCAGTACTAACTAAAATAAAATATTCAACCAAGTCGCTCTTAATTAAAAAAAATATTTAGATTTTAAGGCGAAAATCGCCCAATATCACTAAAATGGGTAAATGATTAACTTCTTGGGCTCAGGTTTAAAAAAAATTATATTGGGATACTGAAGCCGGTAAATGTAGCGTCGAACTAGATATAGTTTAAATTAATAACCCTAACTGGTAAAGAGTTACGTACGACACGGCGGTACCGGCGGCATCGGCTACACTGTGCGTGAAACCAATACACACAAATGCCTTGGATTGTGTGTAAAAACCAATGCAAATTGAATTTTCAAAGTGGGACGAGCTCACACTTGAACTGTTGTCAGACAGAGCGAAGTGACGGCAAACCACTCACGAAAATCACCCCGTTCTGTCAGCGAGATTAGGAAAAAGATTATTTGAAATACGCAATGAGTGGTTTCTCGGTCAATTTCCGATTGTATTAAACCGAGAACACCAAGAGGGAAGCTCGGATTATCCGTGTTGGACTGTGACATTGTCACGCATCAACCGAAGACGCAAATTGGAAAATTTGCATTTTCGTTTCTACAAATTCACTTTCAATTTCCTGTTACCGCGTCTTGTTGTCTTTTTTCTACCTCTACATTGGTCGCGAAGAAACGCTGTTCTAGCGGAAAATGTAACGAACGTATGTGGCCATTGTTTTGCATTCAATTTGAAATGTTATAAAAATATATGGAATATGGAATAGTGTTTTGTTTTTGTAAGAACGGTAAAGCGTTGAGATAAACAACTTTTAAAAGATGTACTTTACGCGAGAGTATTTAAAGGTCTTGTATAAAAGTTGCATACAGGAATATTGTTGTGAAAATAAGGTCGATAATGTAGGATAATTTCGAAAGCCTTTTTAAGTTATTAAATCTGTAGTAACAATTTGATTATACCATAAGTATATAATATGTTTCCTAAAGAGAAGTATTAATCTTCCTTACACTAACAAGTAACTTGGTAGGCTCCCGCTGATTTTTCAGGAAAACAATTTGGCGGGGCTAAATATTAGTTACTTTTTAAAAGTATTAGATAGGAATTTGTTTTATAAATTGGTAATACTTGTGGATGCTGTATATGCTTTTTAAGGAGGAAATTATATAGATTTTGAAAAGTTACATAATCAGCTAAGCTAATACCCAAGGATTCTTGGAATAGCGTAGGAGGTGGTGGCAAGCAAGTTGTTATGGTAAGGGGGAGTAGAAGAGCTTTCTGAAAACTCCTCTAACCAGCAGGGAGATAACGTACAAACTCTACGCAGAAGGAGTTGTTCCGAGTTTTCACCAAGTGCCCTAATCTGGGATCGAACCCGACTTCTTTTGCTATATTTCGGCCTAAATGGATACTTCTATGGCATACATTATACTTCGGGTTTTACGTTTTGAACTATTATTTTTAAGATATTTAAAAAAATATTATTAAAGTAATTAAACTCGCAAAGAGAATTGTTTTGAGATGGTAGGGGAAATAGTTTTATTAAAAGAATCTTAACAACGAGTTCTATGTGTTGTTAAAAAAACTCCTCTGTAACAAGGAAGAAAGTAGACTTTGAGGTTAGCTTTAAATCTCAAATGTAGAAATTCCTCCTTAGAAGAAGCTCCCCTTTTTAAAAATAAAGGAAGAAATATTTTCAGAAACCTGCTAAATTTAGCAACTGTCATTCAAACATAAACGCGTTATAAAAATAAATTAAGAAATGAAAGTTTCCAATTATTCATCTTATTGTTCTATAACGTCCATTGAACGTGTCCGTAATAAGCTATCCATAGCATCATACTTAAGCAATTAAATGTTACGGTAAACCACTTCCTCCCTGGTTTTTAAAATCTACTTTTAACGAGGCATGTATACATCCTGCTTTCAAAAATCGGATCCTCAAAGCGTCTTCCTACAAGCAATCGATTTTTCATGGCGATCCAATGGATGCAAGAGAAAAAAACCTAATTTGTTTATTGAAAAATAAAGAAAGCGGTAGAACGCTCCAAAAGAAATGTGTTATAGATATTCTAAATAATGGTTACGGATGACTTAAGATATTCGAAAAAGAAAAAACAAAGCCAGTTTCTAAGCATCTAGGACTTTTTTCGAGATGGTTTTGTTTTTAAATTTAAAATGAAGCCTTATCTTTGTTCTAATAAATATCTCATAGTCGTAACTTTCGTGGTATTACAAAGACGATTCCACCGATAAAAAAAGATATAGAAAGCTTATTTTAAAAGTTTCCGTTTAACTTCGTAAGCATGAAACATTGCTTTTCGATGGACATTTAACTTCAGATATTTTAAGGCACAAAGGGAGCAATTTTTCGCATCACGAATGCAGGAAGACGTTGTACATAGCGATATGTTAATACTTTCTATCGAGATTAGGTGTTCTGAATTTTGGCACTAGACGATTTGTAAAATGATACGAGGTGCACGCGTCGTGAATAAGTGCAACCTTGTTTACCAGCTCCATTGGTCAACGACGTTTAAGTGGAACTTTATTCATAAACCACATAAAGCTTTCATTGATTTAAATTATTTTAGAGAGTATACGTAAGAAAATGAATTTATTTTAGTCTCAATATATAGGTTACTGTGGGAAAGGTTATTTACTTAAGTTTTTGTTCAAGCATAGTTCATTTTAAGGACCACGCTGTTTGTTGCAAATTTTGATTAAATTTCAAGTAGCTCGTACCTGAACACTAAAGTCTTAGTGTTTTTGTAAGACATTAGTATTATCAGGAAACTGTATAGGTAACACTTGGAATGTCTAAGGGAGACTTTTACGGCCGTGATGAAGCTAGTAGAAACGGGCGTGTCTTAAAGCGGGAAAACACACTAGAAAACTCTCGCGCCTCGCTACCCTAATTCGACGAAAACTCGTCATTAAGCCTAGTTATGGTTATTATATTATTAGCTTACCTGATTGTCTCTTTTATAACCATACAAATACCTGACATTAGGTATCACTACACTTATTTCGCGAAGAACATTATAATTACTTTAAAATATTAGCTGAAAACTATTCGTGAGTTCCGAACCGTTAAGAGAACGGCCTAGGACTGAGCTGTAACGTCACGCAAAAGTTCTGGATAGTTCAGAACTTTTGAACGAATAGTTGTGATTCGTACGATTTGACGAACGCAGCCCGATGTGCAGACGAATTTTAGAGATTTCAACCTTGAGTTCCGACCAGTACTTGCTCTTGAGCAGGTACCATTTAGAACGGTTCCGAACGGTTCAACAAGAGGTTCTTGTCTGCGAATAGTTTGCATTTGGGTAGTTCTAGAATTTTTTTAGCCGAATAGTGCGCATGGGGACTGGTTGAACGGTTCAGAACTCACGAATAGTTTTCAGCTATTAAGTACGATAACAAATTGTTTTATAAGCCTATTTTTTTGCGCGGGAAGATCGATGTTACCATGACGACGCATTCTTTTCGCGTCAAACCTCGAGCCAATGAATTTGAAATGTCGTGTTACGTCTCACACTTGACGTAGTTAAGCCCCGCCTTTTTCTCGGCGCGCTTTCGTATCACCGTCCCAATGGAACCTTAGACATTCCAAGTATACCTCTATAGTTCTATTATTGTAGTACCATAATACTAAAAGTTATAGGAAATGGATCAAATGCATACACTTCAACAAATTTTAATTGAAGGACCAGAGAATTGTTTTAAAACCAACAAAAATATTCTTTCATTAAAGGACTTCAAGGACGTGTGAAAATTTTGATTAAACTTTCTCACGTTATTTCTCATATCTTACTCGGGTAATATCTGAGCAATAGAATTACATTATTTTTTGGATCTTACTGTAAAGACATGAAACCAATTCCATCGCTTTTGAGGCGTTTGAATTGAGAAACAGTTTCCATATATTGGGCACAAACTGATAATAAGGATTGTTATAAATAAAACCTCAAGTTAGTTAAGTATCACCGAAATAAAAGTGCCCTCAAAGATGTTACGTATTTAAAAGCGAATCAACTCTCCTTTGTGCCAACATGGACATAAAACAATTCTAACTAAGGTTAGTAGTCACTCCTCCATTCAATTGTTAATTTCCTCTTTTTTTTTCGAAACAGAAGCGTATAAATAAAAAGGTGCAATTAAACTGGAGAATCGTAACGAGGAGAGTTCAACGAGCGCTTTGTAATTCGGGTTCCAAGGTTTGTCAGGCGATTAATTCAAGGGCGTGCGTTTCTCAATACTAGATTAAAGATATAAAAATGCGCGAGTGTTAAATATACAATTAACCCGAATTGTTTTCTGATGGCGAAAGATAATTGATTCGGGATTTAATTTTTGTTTGCCATCACAAACCGTTTTCGAGCTATTTTTGCGCACAAGGAAACCACCGAACCGAACGTTTGGCCACCTGCTGAGTTTGTACTGACTAGTACAGAATGGATCTACAAATGTATTTTTCTTTATTTGTGTTAGTTATTAGTTACTACAGCGTGAATTGATTTTCGTTTTACTTCCTATCTGGTGTGAACCGATATGAATGATCACTTACAGTAATCGGTGTAGAATTCTGTAATAACACCCTTACGTACAGTGGCGTAACTAGAAAAATTGGGCCCTAATGGAAAATGGGTCCTGACAGTTCACTCCTCGTCGTGGTGGACGGTTAAGCTTGCGGGCCCTAATAAAAAAGATGGGCCCCGATGCATTGGGTACATTGGTCTAGTTACGCCACTGATTTCGTAACTACTACCGACTTAGTAATTATTTAAGGCTGCACTCAAGTTTCATCAGTTTGTAATCAATGTTCAGATTTTTAGAAAGTTTTTAGCTTCTCGTGGTGGACTGAAATTGTTTTGATACCTAGTAGCAGAAGTTAATATATATATTATGAAAGAAGTAGCTATCTGGGCCATTAAAATGAAGCATGTATCTTAGCAGGCTCAACGCAGATTTCAATATGCAAATCCCGGATGTGTATACCTCATCAATATGTACCGCGTGTATTACTAAGTCTAACCATGGGCTAAGAATCTAAGGGTACTCACTGTTCCCCATATTTTGACACGGTAGGTGTGGCCTAAATCGGAAGGCTTACTGAGGTAAACCAGCCGCTTTGAAGCGCCTCAAGAATTCTGTTTAACTATCACTACGATAATATTAGTCGAGGCTTAGGCGACAGTACGTGCGAGAAAGTCAGGTTAGGTTTAGTTCATTAATTTCTTTAGGCTTAGAAATAAAATGGATTCCAGTGAATTTGATTAAAAAACCTCAGCCATACGCGGCTTACTGGTTATTTTTACAATGGTTAATTACCATTATTTAAACTTTTAAAAATAAAAGGTCTAAAACTTACTAAGGCTAATCATTTAACCGACAACAACGGCGCCATTTGGTCAAAATTGAACCTACGAAACTAGGCCGGAATTCGACATCAGCGAGGCCATGTTTGTCCACATTGAACTAAAATAAACCGTGATTTTCCTATTCCCAGTATTCACGCGTCCTTTTTAAAGCCTCAGTAGTAAATCCCCTTAGATACTTGGTCCATGGTTTAACAATGTAATTTGTAAAAATTACAAGGCGTAGGGATATGTATTTATTTATAAACCATATTTTATTGGTTTAGAAACTCACAATATTTTTCTTTCAAAACACCTATTTGAAAAATTAATGGGAGCCTGCTAAGGTGCATGTTTCAATACTTCTCTCTTAAACTTATGTAATATACTTTTGGTAGTAAGTACTAACATATTTATATTTCAACCAAAATATGAAAGCTGATTTAACTACTGGTTAGACCTAAAACATTTTCTTATGTAAAGTTGGTTTTCTAGCACGTCTTCTTGTTTAAAAATCTTTGAATAAAAATACAAATAAGCATAGATATTTTTCCATTTTAGCCATAGAATAATTTGGGAAATGTTTTTATAAAGTGTTTATACTTTTATGCAGCACTTTTGCAGCAGTATCGGATAACGGAAATATTTCCATTGTTATAACGGTTAAAGCCAATAATTTATCATCATTTACGCCGTAGCTACATAAACTTTACTTCAGTTCGTAAAATGGGTCAAACTGTTTGACCACTCATTTTAATACAATTCGTAATCATTTATCGAGATGGAAAAACATTGTTAAAATAACAAAAAATCCCATCTCACATTTAACAAGTCAGCGGGTTACGCAACGGAATCGTGTAGAGACAAGCCGTCAAAACGATTATTTTCGCAATAATTCTTCTCATCAGAATATATGGAATAAAATTTTTGAAAGTTGATAAATATTGGTCTAGTATTGAAAAGAAAGTTCATGTTCTCAAAATCAACGGCACGATTCACCCCATTTGATATCGGATGGAAAGGGGAGATTTACCACCGCAGATTTTGGACGTTACTTCGAAGTTCGCGAAATGTCTCCAGAGGGGTACAGTCCGCGTTCTAATACCCGAGACGAAAAGGTGGCCTTTACTCTTTCGAATCGATTTACGGTTGATTTTTTATAAACTTTTTTTCAACAAATACTATTATTATTATAGAATCACTGGGATGAAATCGAAAATGTAAAAAAAACGGAGCGAATCTCCGGATGTGGTATGTCGGCCTCCGAGCCTCGAAGAAAAACAAAAGAGCAGCCAAATCCTCGGATGAATACGAAAGTGGTGACCTAAATCTCTAAAGGGCTTTCATTTTTTTCTTAATTGTTTGAACGAAAAGACAAATGGCAGAAGAAGCGTAAAGAAAAAAAGAGCATATTGAACGCTCGAGTTGCCACGGGGAGGTGCTGGACGACGCTGACGTCACAAAGGTACCACACTCCCATCCACGATTGGCGGGGATGATACACCCAAGTATAAAAATGTAAACTGACCACGGATTCTTCGTTAGTTGTCTCTTGACTTCGATAAACTGAGGATATACAATGATAAAGGTGGGTGCTCTTACACACTCGTGTGTGAACGTTGTTATTTCTTTATAGCTAGCGCTAGTGCCGGATTTAGGAGTTCGTAGGCCATAGGCACTTAACTATCTATCTATCTAATGCTCGTTCGTAGAACCTAATAGTTTCGTAGGCCCTAGGCACTGCGCCTAAAGCGCCTAATGTTAAATCCAGCACTGGCTACCGCGCTTTAACTACGAAGTTTGCGGGCCATTGTTTTCAGCCAGGATGTTATCAGATGCCCTTCGAAGATAGGGGCGGTAACGGATAAAGCTTTAATTGATATTCAGCGCGAGTTTCTTTAATTAAATGATAACGGTTTGCGTAAATTTCAACGTTGTAGGCTTTGAATCAATCGCCGTTTAGGATGTGCTAGAAATATTTTAACAACGAAGAGAGATTTCCTGGTTACGGAGTTTGTAGAGTTTATTGACAGGTGAAATATTGTCACGTGTCAATGGCTGGTGTTATTCTTACACCCTTGTCGCGCAACGGAAAAGGTAGCCATGTATAACAATTTCTCTATTAGATAAAGATAAAGATACTATAAATAGTTGGATATTAGAAGAAACAGTTCGTTTAATAATAGTAGAATTTATTTGTAATTCAAATTCTTATTTGTTTTATGGCATCTTTTCTTTTTTTAAATTGATTTAACTAGACGTGTTTTAATGCCTTTAATTTTAAAATTTTGGGTTAATTATAGTTAGGCCTAGGTTTTCACAAATTTTCTTAAAAGTTACTGGACGTTACTGGTTAGATACTCGGTATTGAAACGCTTAAATTATTCTCAGTTTGTTAAAAGAAACTTAGAACTTATAAAAAAATATTTTAAAATGTTTTCGAAACGAATTGCATTTACTTCGATAATGATAACAAAGTCATAATTTTGTTTTAGATATGTATATTTTAAATATAGCTAATGATAAGCTGCTTATCTGAAATTTTCGTGCCATACGATTCAAAATGATAAGTATTATAGTTCTATCTCGTGATTAACTATACGAAATATAAATATAATTGGCATTTTGAAAGTGGTCAATATAAAAATGCCTTGTTATTGTAAATTAATATCAACTAAAGTATGTAGTATATCTTACTATAGAAGTATTTATCTCCATATGCTGCTGATGTTATACGCCTGAAGCGTGTACCTTTGCGGTAAAAAATAGTGCACGGTGAAGTACATAGTATACCAAAGTTCTAAAACTATTAGAATAATAAATCAGTACATATCTCTACGCAATTTTATTCTACATATTTAATTGTTAGGCGAAGTTATACACGCGACAAATGATTATGCGATGTACTCATCCGCGCTTTGACGGTAAATTCGTTACCATTGAAAGTTCCTCTAGACTGCGAAGTTCATGTTTCATGTTAATGGCATAAGATATACATTATAAACTTCTGATATAACATTAAGTGTTAAATGTTTTTATCTAGATACTACCGTTGGCAGTGTGTGTCATTCTTTTCGGGAGGTCGACTCAAACGATTGGAATAGAATGGGAATTCAAAACTAAAGCCGGTGGAGGAAATAATCAATGGCAAAGCAAAGGACAAGGGGGTGCCGACGTGGCTGGTTGGCAATCTCAAGGTGGTGGATCTACCAATGACGGTTCGTGGGATTCTCAAGGCTCGCAAGGAAATGGTGGGTCGTGGCAAAATCAAGGGAATAACGCCAACGATGGTGTAGTACCACAGCCGTGGAAAGGAGCCGGAGGCGTGGCTAATCCTTGGCGCAACGGTGGTCAAGGAGCGGGAGATAGTTCCGGATCGGGTGGACCCTGGCAACAAGACCAAAGTAACGACTACGATGGGGGTAATGGAGGAAGAGTTAAACTCGTGCAAGTCGCCATACCCATCGTTAAAGGTGTCGCGCATAATCCCATCATTCCAGGAGGTAATGGCGGAGCAGTTGGTTCTTGGGATAGTCAAGGAAACGCTCAAGCTAGTTGGAATGGTAATGGAGGTGGAAATAATGGAGCCTCGTGGCCAAGTCAAGGTGGTAATGGAGGAGGTAAAGCTGGGGCTTCGTGGCAAAATCAGGCCGGTGGTGGAGCTTCCAATGGACAATGGCAAAATCAAGGAGCTAATGCTGGAAGCTGGGCCAATCAAGGTACCCAAAATGGAGGAGATTCTTGGAAAGTTCAAGGAGATAACGGTCAAGCTGCTTTGGGTGGTTGGCCAGCCCAAGGTGGTGCAAGTAACAAAGGAGGTGGTAAAGTAGCCATAAAAGGTACAGGTTGGGCAGGCCAAGGAGCTGGTGTTACAAATCAAAACGGCGGACAAGCAGGTACTTCATGGCAAAATCAAGCAGGTGGTGGTGCCACCAAAGGTGGAAATTCTTGGCAAAATCAAGCCGGCGGTGGTGCCGCCAAAGGTGGAAATTCTTGGCAAAATCAAGCCGGCGGTGGTGCCGCTAAAGGTGGAAACCCTTGGCAAACGCAAGCTGGCGGTGGTGCCGCGAAAGGTGGAAACTCTTGGCAAAACCAAGCAGGTGGCGGTGCAGTCAAAGGCGACAATTCTTGGCAAAACCAAGCAGGAGGTGGTGCCGCGAAAGGTGGAAACTCTTGGCAAAACCAAGCAGGTGGCGGTGCAGTCAAAGGCGATAATTCTTGGCAAAACCAAGCAGGAGGTGGTGCCGCGAAAGGTGGAAACTCTTGGCAAAACCAAGCAGGCGGTGGTGCCGCGAAAGGTGGAAACTCTTGGCAAAACCAAGGGGCCTCTAAAGGAAGTTGGGCAAATCCAGGCAACCAAAACGGTGGCGCTAAAGGAAGTAGTTCTTGGTCGAATCAAGGATCTAGTAGCGGAAGTTGGGCCAATCAAGGTGCGCAAAACGGAGCAGGTAAAGGCCAATCTTGGAAAAATCAAGGAGGTAATGGTCAAGCTTTGGGTGGTTGGGCAGCCCAAGGTGGAGGAAAAGGAGCCATTAAAGGTTCAAGCTGGGCCGAAGCGGGAGCTGGTACTCCAAATCAAGGTGGTGGCTCCTGGCAAAATCCAGGCACATCTAATGGAGGCTGGCCAAATACAGGTAGTCAAAATGGTGGCGCCAAAGGAAGTATTTCGTGGCAAAACCAAGGATCTAATTCCGGTAGTGGAGCAGGAAAGGGTGCATCTTGGCAAAATCAAGGAGATAATGGCCAAGCTGCTTTAAGTGGCTGGCCAGCCCAAGGAGGTCCTTCAATTGGTGGTAATAAAGGGGCGTCTTCATGGACTAGTCAAGGCGGGAACGGAGCCGTAAAAGGTACTAGCTGGGATGGACAGGGAGCTGGAGCTGGTTCTCTAAATCAGGGCACTAATCCTTGGCAAACCCAAGGAGGATCCCAAGGTAATAAAGGAGGCGCGTCTTGGAGTGGCCAAGGGTCTGTTGCTAAGGGACCTACTTCTGGACAAGTATCTTGGTCTAATCAGGGAAGTAAAGGAAATCAAAACGGCGGTGGTGCCACATGGGCAGCTCAAGGTGGACAATCATTGAACAACCAAGGATCTAAACAAGGCAAAAGCTCACAAAATTCTTGGCCTAGCCAAAATGGGCAAAGTGGGAATGCCGGTAAAGGTGGTTCCTCGGGATCCAGTTGGGGACAGCAAGTATCAGCAGCGCAAGGGTTTTCATGGTCGAACCAAGGAACAAACAAAGGCAGTAATGCTGCTGGGGCAAATCCTTGGGCATCCCAAAATGGTCAGAGTGGAAAGTCTGCAGTCGGAGCTCAAGGCTCTGGAGCTCCGTGGGCATCTCAAAATGCAGGTGGCGCTGGAAATAAAGAAAATCCTTGGAAACAAGTAACTTCTGGTGGTCAAAATGGTGGTGTCGATGGATCTTGGTCCAATACAGGTCAAGGCGCGGGAACATCCGGTCTTTGGCCAAGTCCAGGCGCTCAGACGGGCGGGAAATCGTGGGATCAGCAAAAGGGAGGCGTTTCTGAGTCGTGGCAAAACCAAGATTCAGGTTCAAATAACGGATGGGATAACTCTGGAACATCGCAACAAAATACCATCCCTGCTAAAGTTATTCCAATTTTAATTACTTTACAACCGCATCACGAAGGTGATTCCGGAGACAAAGGTAGTAAAGGTGGCCCAGGAATCGCGAGTAGTGGATGGTAAAGTGAATACGCTTGAAAAAAGAACGATTACCACCAAAGTATTCTCTGCACAGTGAACTTCTTTAAATTATTCGCAAACGAACAAAAAATAGAAACTAGCGTTTTTATGTTTATAAATATATATGTAACTCACGAA
The DNA here is from genome assembly GCF_980474605.1 of Leiobunum rupestre. Lineage (NCBI taxonomy): Eukaryota > Metazoa > Arthropoda > Arachnida > Opiliones > Sclerosomatidae > Leiobunum > Leiobunum rupestre. The sequence goes on from NC_143388.1 coordinate 13,181,918, forward strand.
TGTTATTGTGATCAAAAATTACCATTATTAAATTTTGTTATAAAATAAATATCTTCAGTAAACGTAAAACCATATTCGTTTTCGATTGACATACTCAGATTCAATTTTTGTTGAAAGGTTTAAAACTGCCACATAAACACATTTTAAATTAACTATAAAATTTTAATCAGATTGAATTAAAGTTTAAATATACTTTTGTACGGCTGTTTCATTGTTCTGAGGATTAAATTAAATGGATTAAGCAATAAAAATATAATAATTTTTATTCAAACAAAACTCATGCGTATAAAATGTAAATAAACCTTAACATGGCCACTAGAAGCAAGAACGCATTTAGGTTAGTGATAACGAAATTATTCACTCGTTAAAATAAGCAAGTAATACAACTTAAGCCATATTGACAAAGGTAAGTAAAATTGGAACAGTAACTCCATCTTCCGGGAATTTGTTTTAAAATATTTTTATTAAAGCAGGGAAATGCGAACATTAAGGTTTGGGCTCGTGTGATAGGTAAAAATGACTTTGTAAACAAATCGAGGTAACCAGCGTAAAAAAGTAAACTTAAACAGTATTTAAAGTCCCTGCTGCTTGTTTTGAGCTTGTTGCAGCCTACTTCCAGGGGCTAGTAGGTCACACTTTGAAGCACTCTGCCGCTCTTTTAAGTCACCGTAGGAAAATGGGAAAAAACAGGCATACTTCTCAACTCACCCCCTACAAATCCTTCAAGTTTTTGCATAACCTTTTGAAACACCTTGTATAATTTCCTCTATAGACGCCCAAAATAAAAACGCAAAAGATAACCAAACTTCCCGATGATAAATTTGAAAAGTCTTAAGTTAATTTCTCAATGGCGAAATACAAACGGTAAAATAAATGGGGGTGAAATTATTTAACCGTCGCTGATTCTTCAAATCTGGACCCTATCTAAGCAGGTAACAATGGATTGGTTAATGCTTGAGCATGCACATAGACCGCTTGTAAGAACCTTGCATTTTACCCCTGTTAATCATGGTCCCTCGTGGAGCACGTGGCGCCATCTACGTAAACTGACCGTTATATGTCGGAAATAAAGGCTTGATAAAATGCTCATTTAACTAGAAATTTAGCTAAAGCTTTGAACTCGTTAATTTAAAACGAAAATTATTAATTGAATGTGTAAAACGGTGGAAATGACTTCAGTGACTATTGAAGTCGCGAAGCGATGAGGATGGCAGCCATTCCGTCAAGAAGGGCTTGCCATCACCCTCCTACGCATTGTAACCCGGCCACCTGTTTAAAGGCATTATAAGTCGCTAGATGACTTGGGCCTAAGGTGGTGCCTTGGGTATTAGCCTAGCTGAAATTATCCCCCTTTTATACTACCCCTAACCAGTGGCGTAGTGAGGCTATTTGGCGCCCAGGGCCAAACTCCAAAATTTGCCCCCCCCCCCCTACGCCGGCCCCAACATCCGCCATAAAATTCCTTGTTTTTAAAATTTAAACGAAACCTAATCATTATCAATAATGCCTGCTGGCATGCTGGCAAAGGCCACATTTGTAATGTATTATTTTCAAGCTTGAAATATGTTAAAATAGGATCGCTACTTGGGTCCCGGTAATTTTTAGCGACTTCCCCACTTGTTTTCACGCCAGGGCAGTTAAATTAAGAAAATTATTAGGCCTAATAACCGAAAATTATTTTGTATTGACTATGGAAAACTGGCTAAGTCATGTACATTAACCTCTATTATATAATTGCGCAAACTGTACAATAGTGGTTTTTTATTCTAGTTTAATACATGTCATAATGACTTGGAAATAGCGGGGGTCCTGGGGCCAATGGCCCTTAAAAAAAGTCAGGGAGCCCTTAAAATGAATCAATCGAACGGGGGTTGCGGGTTAACGTGGCCCCCAAATTAAAAGGAAAATATATATTTTTTAAATATTTTAATAATTACTGAATCCGTGATAAAATTCTTTATAAAAGTAAGAGACTAGTTTTGTGAAAGTTCGTTAAACAACTAGAAATCTCCATAATGGCCTTTCGACTAGACTACATTCTAAATTGATTATTTTGACTAATTTCCCACCAAACCAGCTGCTTAAAATACACCGAAGTCCGGAGTTTTCTTCCTTACTTTTTACGTCGTTGGTTCTGTTCTACCGAGATGTTAATATTATGTACTGGTTAAATTCCCAACGAGATCGAAACGAAATAAGTCCGTTCTTTGTAAGGCAACTAGTTTAGTAAAGCAAGGTATACGAAAGGAAATAATATAGTTTGTACAGATGGACTTAACTAAATATAATATGTTTATAGGATATATTTTATTGATTTTGTTTACTTTTATATTTTTTAGGCGCACAGTAATATTTTTTAAGGGCACCCATTATTTTTGAGGAGGCCATGCTACGCGCCTGGTCGCATTTCAATTTAAATAAGTATTTACTATTTTTAATACTTATTCTGCTAAAAAAAAAGAACAACTCAGCGAAATCACCAGAGCTACCTATTGATTCGTGGCGCGCGCTGGATAATTTCCATATTAAATATCATATGACGTCAGGTAAGCTCGGCAAAAATGGAGCGTCGTGTTCAAGTTCTAAAATATTGAACTAGCAAAGTTCACTTTAAACACGTTATAAAACTGTCAAAAAGATCATGTGACCTTGAAAAATGTTTTTCCTAGAAAACCTGCTCTATTTTATATTTAACAAAATTAAAGTAAATTAAATATACCGTCATACACATTTTTATTATTTTACTTAAGGTTATATCATTTTAGGTAAATTTAAAAGAATTAAATTACCAATTAGAACTTCTCTAGGGAATAATCCTCACAGCCTACAATCTAATCTACTTCTTCCATTTTGCATACCGTGTTTTTGGCTTGGGGAAACTTTCCAAACACATATTTTTGGTCTGGGCACCATGATAACCACCAACTTTAAAATTTCAATTACTGTAAAAATAATTACTATTTACCTACGCGATAAAAAAAATTACGGCTTAAGCAAAGGCAACTCTATTTAAATTCAGAATAAGAAAATCCTTGGACCAATTTGACTAAGAATCGCCATTTTTAAAAACCATATTAAAAAACCATAGTGTTCGTTTCCGACACGAGATGGCGTTACTATTTCCGGATTTGAATCGTTTTAGTGCAGAAAGTCGGGAATGAGTTAGAATTTGTAACACACGTTAAGAAAAGATAGTTTTCGTTTTTTCCAAATAATAATCTTATTATAAAGGTCTTAGTTTCCATTTTATTTGGTGGAAATGGTCCAACAGGAACCTATCCAGATTCGGTCCATGGAAAAGTAAATATGCTATAATTTAAACTTTATCAGCTGTCTATACTTAATTCTTTTTTGTTAATCCATGGAGAGAATGACTAGGTTGAAACGATCCGCTGGCCCCATGCTCGAATTTTCCAAGGCACGAGAGGGGAAGATGTCAGTTTTAGGGAACCAATGAGATAACGGGCTGAATTGATTATTTTTTAATGAGCAGCTAAATCGCCGAACGTTATCCAAGATGGCTGACCAATAATATTGGCGTTTTAAGGCACGTGACGGCTGGCAAATCAGAATAGTGAGACAAAATTATCGTCGTCTGCAGCTTTGTTTTTATCTGTCTAATTTTTGGCTGATACTAGCAATTTGACAGAGTAAGTTATTAAAATTATATTACAGTGATTTCTTAAATTTGATAATGACTGAGGCTTTTTTCCGGAAAATTTTCCGTTTTTTTCCATGATTAGTCTATTACATTGTTTGCAAATTAAAATAAAGCGGCATTTTGCCTAATTTTTTTGAATCTGAAAGTAAAACTAAACCTCTAGACTAGTTTAAACTGATTAACAATGTAACACTAATAATGTTTTGTATTTTTTTACTGATATTAGACATATTTTATATCGATAAAAAGTTAAAAACATTAAAAACCCTTAAAAAGTAATTAATGTTTAAATTAAGGGCTTCAAAAGTCGCATGATGACTTAGGCCTAAGGTGGTGCCTTGGGTATTAGCCTAGCTGATTATTTATTTATTTTATTTTATTTATTTATTTTATATTTTTCCGATTTGCGGAAAATTTTCTTGAAATTTTTCAGCATTTTATTTTTCCGAAAAATTAACAACACTAAAGTAAACCGATAGGTGTTTACTGTTTATTCCTAGCCTCAATCCCTGCCTTCTGTATTTATTATTCGAGTAAACCGATAGTACTGTTTATTCCTAGACTCAATCCATGCTTTCTGTAACCCTTTGGCTTAAAGAACGCCAACTGTTACGGATCGCATGGCTTTGACCTATCCTTAAGCCCGAATTTTGGATTTCGAAGTTTCTTACACTCATTTAATCCCGCGGATCTAGAGAAAAACTAATCATCGGAGGCAAATTCTGAAACCACCATCGGATTCCTGACACTTCAATGCTCGACCTGTTAATTAATGTCAATTAATGTTATTTTTAATTAGGAAATCATTAAATACAAATAATTTTGGTTCTGAAAGCATTTTGATGGCTAATAAATCAAAATTCCACAGAAATACTCACAGCAATAATCAAAAAATCTGATTATTTAATTGAGATTGTTGCTTTGTAAAGTAAGTCTCGCATAATGATTTTAATATTTGTCCCTTGATAGCAGTACTATTTAAAAGGAATAAACACCGTTTTTTCAGTTCGCAGTACTGGTTTTTGCATAATAAATTAAACAACCGTTATTTTTTTACGAATTTTAAGGATTAGGTGTTTTCATAAAATCTGGCTATGTTGCTTTCCCCTCGACCAAATATGCCCCCAGTTCTAAACCGTTGGCGTGGCATGTACGTCAACAAGCTGGCAAACATGTTTCCCGAAAAATCAATTAAAACCAAAGACTACAGACTGTTACATGTCCCTTCCTAGAGTATACCACCTCCTAGGCAGTGGCGTAAACAAGGAGGGGGTTTCCGGGTCCAGACCCCCCCCCCCTTGGGCCTACCTTTGACTGTACTAAATTTCTACCCCCTTCTCGACCCCCATGTTAACAATCACATACTTCGACCCCCATTGAAGAATTTCTAGCTACGCCACTGTTGCCCTATAGGTGGAGGGGATGGGTCACTGAAATGTTACGTCACATATCATAATTCTATACCTAAATTAATAATTATGAAATTTTTTATTTAATTAATTATTAAAAAATAATTATTATATTACCATTTAGATTTCTAGAGGTAAAATAATAAATATTAGTTTTAAGCTTCATAGTGTTATTGTAATTCAGGGAGGTTGAGTATTGGTTACGTAATTTAGCCTTAGGGTTGTCAACTTACCAATCGTTAAGGGGGTGTGGAAGATTTGTTTGCTTTACGTTATTTGTGTACCCGGCCCTTTTAATATAAGTAATTGTAATATATCTAATAAACAGGTTAATCCAGCCCCCGAAAACTTGTAGCTTTTTTGTGTACAGACTGCGCCTACTAGAAGTTCCCCCGCTCATGTTTTTGGGCGTTTTCTTAACCTGTTTATTATGTAAAAAACACAACAGAAAATAAATCGATTTTTTATTAAAACGTAAAATAAGTTTAATACTTCATTATCATTCGGTACACTTGTACCAGTGCAAGCGTATACTTTCGCTTGTAGGAAATATCGAAACAAGCGAAATAAGATCTTGACGCAGTTTAACAAATTCAAAAACACAGAGTTCTTTTTTAATCAACTCAAGAGATCTCGCGAAAACTTTTAAAGTCCAACTGAAAAGTTCTTCAGACGTTAAAGCGTCAATAATTAAGATAATTATCTACCAAGAACCCTCTCCAGTCTTTTGTTCAATGATTACAACTGGCACCATGGTGTGTTTGATTTGACTTCCGTCTCCTGAACCTCCGTGGCTTCCAGATTGATGACTTTGAGATGACCCGTATGATCCGCTTCCTTGGTATATTGAAGTGGGCCCGGTAAAGCTTTGCCCTCCCCCTTGGGAACCAGAAGAAGGTCCACTTGATACAGGAACTGAGGGGTTACCCGTATTCATTGGTTTGACGAAATAATAGCCATTTCCATTTGATCCTGACGAACCGCCACCTTGGATTTGGTTACCGCTACCGATGCTGTTCGATGAACCTGGTTTGGTTTTTTCGTTATGATGAACCGTAAAAGTATACTTTGCGTCTTGTCCAGGTGCGCCTTCTGATGATCCAGCTGGGCTTGCCGGGCCTTGGGACACGCTACCTCTACTAGCACCATATCCGCCGGAAGTGGGATAGTTACTGGAGCTCCCAACGCCGGAAGATCCACTGCCTATGTTACCAAAATCGGTGGCGCCTGGTCGAGAAGAGCCAGCTTGTCGAGACGGTGCGGATACTGGTGGTCTTCTCAAACCAGTATTTGGTTGTCCTTTTTGGTAACCATCATGAGGATCGCCAGCCGGTCCAAAATCAAACCTTCCTTGACCACTTCCATTTGGTCTTCTTCCACCGCTCTGTCCCTGTCCACGATTTCCTGTTGAAGGTTGAGATGGTATTCCGCTGTCTCCTCGCGGAAAATATTGACCCGACCCTCCTGGACGAGGCCCAGTGCTGGTAGTACCGGTAGTGCCGGTATTTCCTTGACCATAATTATTTCTACTATAGCTTGAACCTTGGGAAGATGTGGATCCTTGATTTCCAAATCCAGGTCCTCTAGGCGATCCTGGTTGGTTACCAGGCCCATACGAGATAACATCGCTACCAGGAGGCGGTAAGGATCCACCACCTGGTCTTATTCCTTGGTTACCAGGTCCATATGAGCTCACATCACTACCAGGTCGTGGGAAAGAACCACCTCCTGGTGCCGTTCCTTGGTTGCCAGGTCCATATGAGCTCACATCACTACCAGGTCGTGGGAAAGAACCACCTCCTGGTGCCGTTCCTTGGTTGCCAGGTCCATATGAGCTCACATCACTACCAGGTCGTGGGAAAGAACCACCTCCTGGTGCCGTTCCTTGGTTACCAGGTCCATATGAGCTCACATCACTACCAGGTCGTGGGAAAGAACCACCTCCTGGTGCCGTTCCTTGGTTTCCAGGTCCATACGAGATTACATCGCTACCAGGGCGTGGTAAAGATCCACCTCCTCGTGAGCCAGTTTGTCCCCTTCCTTGATTGCCGGGCCCATAAGATATAGTATTACTGCCAGGTCCTCTGAAAGAGCTACCTTGAAAACCTGTTTGTCCAGCTCCTTGATTACCTCCTTGTGTAGCGGGTCTTTTTACTCCTTGATTTCCTGGTCCATACGATAAAGAGCTACTTCCTGGACCTCTGAAAGTACTTCCTTGATTACCAGAACCATGCGAACTGCTACCAGGACCTGAAACTGAGCCTGGTTGGTATCCTAATCCCGAACCAGTATGGGTACTAGTGTGTCCACCTGTACCTCCCTGATTTCCTGGACCATATGAGATAGTTTGACTACCAGGGCCCCGGAAAGTACCTCCAACGCCTGGTTGCTGTCCATAACTTGATCCGTGAACGTGTGCACCTGGGCCTCCTCCAACTTTAGTCTGTTCAATAACAGAATTGGGACCAGCAACAGAGCTACCCGGGCCACCTTGGGAATCGATAGATCCGTAAGATGATGTCTGTGTGTGGCCGTGGATCGATGTTACAGATGTGTGAACCCCAGGTGAAGGAATGTTACTGCCTGGTTTGGTTCCTTGGGAAAAGCCACCTTGAGTGATCGAAAAACTATTTCCTTGAGTTCTAGTGTAGCTTGTCTGATCTATTGCTGAAGTTTTAACTTTGTTGTATCCCTGTGAGCTAGTATGACCACTGGTGCCGCTTTGTCCACCGAATCCTTGGCCGCTGGTGCCGCTTTGTCCACCGAATCCTTGGCCGCTGGTGCCGCTTTGTCCACCGAATCCTTGGCCGCTGGTGCCGCTTTGTCCGCCGAATCTTTGGCCACTGGTACCGCTTTGTCCACCGAATCCTTGGCCGCTGGTGCCGCTTTGGCCGCCAAATCTTTGGCCACTGGTGCCGCTTTGTCCGCCGAATCCTTGGCCGCTGATGCCACTATTTCCGCTGAAACCTTGACCACTGGTTCCGCTATGCCCTCCAAACGCTTGACCGCTGGTGCCGCTATGACCAGCAAAACCTTGGCCGCTGGTACCGGTTTTTGTTTTTCCAAAGCCTTGCCCGGTAGCCCCGCTATGTCCTCCAAAGCCTTGCCCGGTAGCTCCACTTTGGCCTCCGAAGCCTTGCCGGGTAGCTCCACTTTGTCCTCCTAAGCCTTGCCCGGTAGCTCCACTTTGGCCTCCGAAGGCTTGCCCGGTAGCTCCGCTATGTCCTCCAAAGCCTTGCCTGGTAGCTCCGCTATGTCCTCCGAAGCCTTGCCCGGTAGCTCCGCTTTGGCCTCCGTAGCCTTGCCCAGTAGCTCCGCTATGTCCTCCATAACCTTGCCCGGTAGCTCCGCTATGTCCTCCGAAGCCTTGCCCGGTAGTTCCGCTTTGGCCTCCGAAGCCTTGCCCGGTAGCTCCACTATGTCCTCCAAATCCTTGGCCATTGGTGCCCGATTTGTTTTTTTGACCGAAGCTTTGAACAGTGTTACCAGTATTTCCCCCAAAGCTTTGGCTACTTGTGCCAGTATGTCCTCCGAAACCTTGAGTTTGTGTTTGTCCATGAGTTGTGATTTGGTTTCCAAATGTGTGTGTTCTAGTTTGTCCTCCGACGTTTTGACTACCAGTACCCGTATGGCCGCTACTAGGTGTTTGAGCACCAAATTTCTTATCTTTTGTTTTAGTTCCATAACCTTGACCAGCTGTTTGACCTCCAAAGCTTTGACCCCCTGTATTAGTTCCAAAGCTTTGACCGCCAGTTTGAGTTCCAAAGCTTTGACCACCAGTTTGAGTTCCAAAGCTTTGACCGCCAGTTTGAGGTCCAAAACTTTGACCGCCAGTTTGAGTTCCAAAGCTTTGACCTCCAGTTGAAGTTCCAAAGCTTTGATCGCCAGTTTGAGTTCCAAAGCTTTGACCTCCAGTTGAAGTTCCAAAACTTTGACCTCCAGTTGAAGTTCCAAAACTTTGACCGCCAGTTTGAGTTCCAAAGCTTTGACCACCAGTTTGAGTTCCCAAACTTTGACCGCCCGTGTGTGTTCCAAAACTTTGTCCAGCAGTTTGAGTGCCAAAGCTTTGACCGCCTGTTTGAGTTCCTGAGTGACCTCCAAATGATTGTCCTCCTGATGTTGAACCTAAAAAAGAATGAAAGTCTTTAGTACCCGGTACAAAATCCTTATTGGGTAAAATATTACCTCCTTGATTGCTGGTGTGACCAAATGTTGTTTGTGGTCCTTGAATAGGTCCGGCAGGGATCTTGGGTTTAGAAGTACCCGTTCCAGTTCCGAAAGTGCTTTGGCTGTTCCCATAAGATTGATAACTTGATCCCCCGGTACTTCCACTAATTCCAGATTGACCTATAGCATTTCCACTTTGACCGGCTCCACTATGACTTGGACCAAATCCTGATCCAAAGCCGTTATTAGTTCCGATACCAGAGCCGCTATTTCCATAAGACGTTTGTGTTCTACTGCCAGTATTTCCTTGTCCACCGGTCGAAAAACTAGTCTGAGCGCTACCAGAACCGGTTCGAGTACCAGTTACCTCATTTCCTCTTCTCATGTGGGACGTTATGAAAGACTGGGAATTTCTTTGATGGTTGGGACCGTAGTTTTGACCTTTAAACTGATGACTACCTCTGCTGGGACCTGAAGAACCAGAACCTCTGTTTGGTGTGGCTGGTCTCGATCCTGGTGTTGCTGGAGGAGTGGCAATTGGTCTATAGCTGCCACCTGATATACCAGAAACTGGTGCCGCTCCTGCTGGTTGGCCTTGATTGGCAGTCGAAAATATTTGAGATCCAGAAGGTCCGGAACCGGGAGCAACTGAATAACTAGGTTTGACTTTACCAGGAATCCTAGCTCCAAAATTTGAAGAAACACTAATCTGGTAAGCTCCTGGATTTTGCCTCGATGGTCCTGCAGAAGTGGCTCCTGGGGGCAACGGAGCAGGTGCAATAGGTGCGGGATTTCCAGGAGCAGTGTTATCTTGAACATCAGTTACTTGACGGTGGCCATATGAATCGAAGCTCCCGCCGGTTCCAGGTGCCAATGGTCCCGGAACTATCGGTTTCGTATCTGATCCAAAGGTCCCTTGATAGCCAGCATCATAGCCACTAGAGCTTTGCGAACCGGTGTCACCTCTTGAACCCGAATCGACTCCTGTCCTTCGAGTTCCACCATAGGTACTTTGACCCTGAGGTTGGTAAGATTGACCTGGCCTCGGTGGTAATGCGGGAGAAACTGACCCTGATGAGGGTTTAATTGGCCTCTTCACACCATAATTCTCTTGAAACGATAGCCCAATTAAAGAAGATAATATAAATATCTGGGCCAGTAGAAGCTGTAAAAAAGAAAACGTGTTTTTAAATATTAATAGCGATATTAGCTTAATTTTAGTGTCACGTTAATAATTAACCTCGTAAAACAACCCCATTCATATGTAGAACTGAATTTTTTAATAACGGTTTATTTTTGTTAGTAACAATGAAGCCATATTGGTTAAATTTAATATTCATTAGCATAATTAAAAGTAATAAAACCCGTCAAACTTCATTTAAATTTGAATGTCCGTTATAGAAATGGAACAAAAGAACAAATCGGGGTTGTCTTGTTTTATTCCTCATTGAAACCACTTTCTATTCTTAGAAGAAGATTTTAAGAAGATTTTTACATCAGGTTTTACGAAATAAAATCAACTTAAAGATCCGGTTTTATCTAAATAGCCTCTAAAATCAAGATTTTTTTCATCCTCTAAAAATAACTAAACACCGTAGCTAAAATAGCCTATTGATACTCGCTGTACAAAAATGATGTAACGCGAAAAATCAACTCGCGAATTTCGTGTTTTGCGTGGGACTCTTCCAATCAACCCAAATTAGAAAAGCTAGCCTTGAACTCGATAATAAATAATCGAATTTAAAATGTTTATCGATGTAAGAAATACATACAAATAAATTTTCTGTTCGAATCGCACATGTAAGAAACGAATTTTTTCTTTCGCATTCATTTTAAAAATATAATGTATTATAGTATGCATTTTAAGAAATCTCCTTGCCTAGAAATATTGTGAAGAATTTCTAAGGTATTTAGAAAATAAAACATAATACAATATAATATAATACAAAACTAAATGTTATAATAGACAGGTTAAGCTAGCAAAAGTATACGGAAACGTGTAGGAGTGTCGATGTAGCTTTATTGTGTACAATTTACACTCAGCTACAAGTTCACCCTACGCGTTTACGAGAGGTGGCCTAGAATGTCTATTTCTTCTAAATTTAAATTATTGTACTTTTAAGTCGTTACAATTACAAACTTGCTATATATTTTTAAAATTTAATACCAATAATAGAACCATTTAACACATTCCGAAGCTCACATATCTAAATATTGTCCAAAGGGTTAGCTGGTTTATACCAAGGTGGGTTAAGGTCGTGGTTTAAACTAACTGTCCCAAACGGTGTTCCGAGGTACCCTGGGGTTCCTCTTAATTATTGGGAAAGAATACACGTTTTAATAGCCTGGTAATTTTATTTTTATATAAATATTTTAGTTTTTTGATGGAAGCTTTAGCAATTTTAGATAAGTCTAACATTTTATTCGTTTCTTCGTGAGCCCTTTACTACCAATATTTTTCTGAAACAAATAAATGGCGAATTGACATTGGTCGAAATGGGGAAAAAAATATATTCGGAGCAGACCTCTGGTCCGTCAGGGTGCGCGGAATTTAGTTCCGAGAAAAGGGTTCTGCAAAGGTTAAAAGTTTGGGACCCGTTGGCTTAACCCACGTAGTTCTTAAAAAATAAAATTTGGGTTTTGGTATTTAAAATGAAAAAAAAAAATTTTTACCCTGTCTTTAACATACAATACAAACAGAATATTTAAAAAAAGAACTATTGTATTTAGTTTAATCCACGAAAACAATTTTGAGTTATTTTAAACTAAAATACGGTTAAAATAAGTGTAAATTAAATTAAACCAGGATTTGAATTTAAATCAAACAATTTTATTTTGCCAACCCTGATGTTCTAACACGTCTAAAATAATTTTTTGGCAGTAAATGGTAGTTTATCTGTCAACTGTATACGATTACCCCTTAAAACTTTCATTTTTTACATTTCAACGTACTCCAAAATAAAGTATATAGGATACATTTAAAAAGCATCTCGATTTCAAGATCAATGTTATAAAAAAAAACCCCCCTTATATCATTGCTTATTCATTTCACGGATAAAAGCGAAAGAGATAAAACGTCTCCGTGAAATGAAGAGTGAAGTATTTAAGAAAAAGGTAATCAGTGAAAGAATGCGAGAGATATAACTTTCACTTACTTTCATCTTGTGGCAGACGAAATTCCTCCTCCTGGGCCAATGAAATGGAAGGAGAACTTTCTCTTTGACTCTCGGTTGAGATGAGGAGGAAAAGAAGATAATCCTCTGGGTTTCTAAAGGAAGACGGTTTTGATCAACCGGCTTTGAGCAACACCAATTTTCTTATGAAGCTCCGATTGTCGAGATCTTCTTACTTTATAAGTGAAACGTCCTTCGGGGCAGATCCAAGCTCGAGACTCACCGACCTCGGGTCTGGGACTTTCTCTACTAAGTAGGTCACCAGTCGCGGGTCATCCTCAAACCCTCCAGATATGCTTTACCTATCCCTTTTCTCCGCGGATCCCCCCACAAATTTCGTTGGAGGAAATTCGTTCGCCCTCCCCCGCGCACCACCACCTTACTCTCTCTCCCAAAAACCGACGAAAAAAGAAAATGTTTTAATGGTACTGACGGTTTCGCCCATTGCATAGTCTTCTTCTTCCATAGTTACAGCGGGAAAAATATTTTCTCTTTCATTCCTCGAGGAACAGGTTATTTCCCATATGGGAGAAACTATTACCATTTCTCTCTCTTAATACCGATGTTCATTTCATATACCGGCTATGTAGAGATATATTCAAAAATTACTTCAGCTACATGTAGCGATATAGAGAGAAAAAAACCCCTGGTTCGATTTTTTTTCTTTCAGAAATGTTATAAATATACATCTTATATTCCGATGTTCAACGACTTAGTTTTATGGCGAGTTTAAATTTATTCCACCCGCAAATCCAACAATCAATCGTAAAAAAATATTTTCGTATTTTATTTTTATCCGTGAGAATCAACGCCGGCACTAAAAGATTGAATAGCGCGGTTTAATTCCCCGCAACGTATTGTGACTAATTTGAAACATTTAATGGTGGTTTTTAAGTTCCGTATGTTGCATTAAGGTACAAAGGACGTAATAAAAGCGTAAACCGTCCTACATTTTGGTTATTAAAGAAACGCTAAGCAAACAGCGTGATGTGTACTACACGTTCGTGTCTTTGTAGCGTCTTTGATATAATAGCTGGAACTGGGAGGACTGACAATGGCAGGCGTAGCTGAGTTTATAAAGTACATTCGAACAGATTAACGTCAAATTAATGATACATAAAGGTTTTGTTTCCGTTGCCTTTTTTACGGACAAAGTCGTCTAAAACCGAGAAGAGTGGTTTACCTAAATCGCATACAACGAGCGCATTATCAACTGAAAATTAACATTAAAGAACTATTATCTTAATCGACGATAATTGCGAATTTATACGCGTATAGGTATCAAAGGCCATCCCTTTAAGTAGTTTATACAATATATTCTAAAATTACGGTATTTTACCAAGGCCTAATTATTAAGGTTTAGTGACGAAACTGGAAGATACGGGTATTAATACAGTGAGATTATAAAACGAGGAAAGAAAGCGTCAAATGATTTATTATCGACTAGGTTCATTAGCAAAAAAATAAATCCGAAACTTTAATTATACTTTGCTAAACTTTCACCCTTAAAAGTTAATTTTTATTTCCAATGATCGTATACGCGCTTCATTAGCAAAGTTTAGAATAATAAAAAAATAAGTTCCTCAATCTCAATTATATACTCCGTAATTTGGAGATATTATATAATAGCAATTAACACGGAGGTTGAAATTCAACCGTAATTATTAAAATGAAAAGCCGCCAATACGGAAGTTACGTTGTAAAGGCAAATATTAAAATACCTAATGAATAATAGCACAAACATTTCTCAAATATTTCTAACATTTGAAAGGAATGCGTTGAGAAAACGTGATTTTGTTTTTACAGATTTAGGCGGCTCTTCTCTAGCTTGTGTTCTTTTCTACCTCGCGTGTGTTTTACCTTAAAAGGCCCCCTGGGGAGCTATAACATTTGTTATTTCGGTAGTAGCTGGGATAAGACAGCTAGTTTGTTGAGTAGATTTCGCTAGTTTAAAGGGCAAGGAAATATCTTCCATAAATTTCTAATTTATTCAAATTAGGTTAAAAATTGGGAGTTTTATATAGAAAGGTAAAAATTCTTTGTTTAGTGAAAACTAGTAGAATTACTAGTTATGGTATCGCAAATTCTATTGAATGCTATTAATAAAACTAAATCTTTAGACGCTAAATCGTATTTCTGAAAATATATTACAATGCCAATCAACTGGGCCTATAAATATCTTATCATTGTTATCTCTGAGATTTATTATTGAATTAGTTGAAACATGAAATTTTTCGATATCAATATTTAAATTTCTGTACAATTTTACAGTTCATAATTACCACGTGTTAAATTAGCATCATTTTCTTTAAAACTTTAATATTATTCCCAAGTCGAGTTTCTTAACCTTGAAAAAAAGCAAGGCAATGCTGCTATTGGCTGCTTTCCAAAATATTAAATCTAACCAGTACAGTTTTAAATTATTTTTTAAAAATCTTTCAAATCATTAAAGAGAAGGAATAATTTTGTAATTGGACGATACCCAAAAAATGCTAACAAATTTAATATTACGGCTGTAAGCATTATAAAGATAGTGATGCAACATTTGATCCCACTAAAATCCAGCTTGCCAGACACATCAAAATTCCAAAGTGGTTATCTTTATGAGTTTCCGATGATAATTTATCCACCAAAACGTTTAATTGGTAAAAACACAATATCATAAGAGACATAAATCGAACACCGACAAGGTCGTACAGTCAATTAAAACCGCTTCAAATTATTTCATGCTCTTCTTATTATTCAGCATTATCTTTGAACCCGTAAGACATCTCAGATTAAAATTTTATCCGCAAATGAAATTAAACGAAATTTACATACTTTGTGTGAAAAGCCAACTATTTGGGACAAGGAAGAGCGGATAACATTTAAATAATAAGATAAGAATGAAATATAACCCTTAAAACTATTCGGTTAATGAAAAGAAGTGCCGACGTAAAATTTACGATAAAACCTCTTCGCAACATTTTACGAGAATATTGAATTTTATTTTAGCAGTATACCCACAGCCACTGGTATTTTCTTTACATCGACAATTCGAATCTGAATAGGTATCTTCAGTCACGTCACTTCTTGGGAGTCCTACCAAATTGGGGATATTGGGAAACATTTCCGAACATTTTTCGAAATCTGTGTACACCGGCTAATAAATTAACGCGACAGCGATAGAAGGCGCTGATGAAAACTGGTTGGGCCAAAAACGAGTTGTGAGAAATGATGCGTATTACGCTAATAATTTCACCTCGATGACCTCTACCTGACCTTCAACGTGTAATTAGCCGCGTACCTTGGGTCTAACGCGAGTCGCAATTGCTATCGCCGTAAGGGTACAAAGAAATAATCACGAATAGTCGGTTAACAAGAGTGTTATTATGTGGCAGATTGAAAAAAAAAATAGGTACGCAACGAGGGCCCAGAATTGCACGCCTGAGTTGGTAAGAACAGGGATTTTTTCTGTGCCTAAAGTCGCATCTTCCGTTGGACAATCTATTATTTGAGACGCATTTGACGCCGGTAATTTCGACTCAATAGAAATAATGTGATTAAGATTATATTAAAAACGCCGGTGAGATAAATTTTAGATCTTACGCAATTTTAACAAGTTATCCTAGATACCTCATATTTTTAATGGGGGTATCGCGGGTACTGCTATACTGTCAGAATCTTTACTAAAAGTGAAAGTGTATTGTTAAATTTTACAGCAAAGGTCTCGTATAATCATGTATTGTTAATATATATCCACAGGTACCACCCTAATGCTGAACCGTAATGAATGTGCTTGTAACGGTAACTGGCAGTGTGTCAGAATTTATAGCCCGGTGTACCTAGTAACAGAGACCATACCAAAATTTAATGATTCATCAAAGTGGTTATGTTCCAAATATTGTACTCTAACGATAGAATTTCCTATTCTTTGTGCCGCGTAACAAAATATGGTTTATTTCATTCAAAATTTAAAGTTTATGTAAATAATGCACGAAAGTTTTCTGTTTATAAAATGTGACATTTAAATACGTTATTATTTACATCTCAAACATTTAAGATGTCTTGGTGGATAATCATTGGTTTTTAGTATTCAACTATCTGAGATGATATGCAGGATTTGTTCCTCTCATTAGGTAATTTTGTCAAATATCTTTAAAAAGAGTTTCTAAAAACTGCTACTTTTAAATGGGAGTGTGACATATTTTATCAACACGAAAATACAGACAACCGACAGACAGCCATAGCACGTGTCATCTACATCGTCATGAATTTGTCAACAATAAATGCAGAGCTCATGGCAATTTAACTAACAACAAATAAAATCATGGTTTTTAACTCGCGTCTTTAGCAGTTACTTAAATGAAAGCTTATAAATTAAATAACAAAACACTGACAGACATACTTCACGACTAAGTAAAAGCGTATAATTATCCTGGCGCGGTCTCATGAAGTCATTTCGGGATGGTAGCACCCGAGCGACGAGATATAGGGGTGCTAATAATTCGCAAAAATTCGAGTTTCAATGTCAAAAATACAGTTTTTACGTCGCCTCAACCCATTAGACTTAACGGCGGCTTTCCAACTTGCCTGCAACAACACGGTGCAACAGCGGAATAATGAAAAATACCCGAAGACCTTGCGCGTACCGAGACGGGAATTAATATTTTCTCCAACAAACGGATTGATGTCATCCTTATTATAAAAATAAAAGAAGAGAAAGGAAAATTTAAAATTTCGGTCGGGCGAACCTACGATTTCCCGAGTTATCTTTCGAAAATGAGTGTTCGCGCCCCTTTCGCCGCGCGAGGGACGACAAAGTTGCTTTAAATTATATAGACGGGCGGACGCGATCATCAACTGAAGGAACACTATAGGTACAATTTTAAAACTTGGCAATGTTTTTCTCGAGCGAGGAGAATGATGGTTAGCAAGAGGCCAAGGACTGGTTCACGTCGGGCCACTTCGTCACGAAAAACGAATTTTATTTCAAGATTGCGGGGAGTGGAGGCTTTTTCTTTATCTCGGTGTAGTCGATTTTAAATTGGGGGTCTTCATACAAAATCGTAGTCGTGCACTCTAAGGCGCGTTTGATTGGGATTTTCAGAAGAAAAATGTCATTTTCTACATTTATCATTAGATATTATCGCGTTTGTACAGTGTTGGATTTGTGCCAATAGGAACTAACAAAATAATGCGACATTTAGAATATTTAAATATTCGTAGGGTATAAGATTTTGCAAGAATTTTCTTTGGTCAATAACTTAAATACTTTGGAATGTTTTTTGTTCAAGAAGATAATGTCAAAGGGTTCATTTTCTTAAACGTCATCGACAAAAGTTCCAACTACAATGAATGTGCTGAGAGGCTATTTATTTCATAAATCTGGTGTATATGGAGTGAAAAATCTAAATATTTATATAAAATATTATTGAGAATAATCAGAAATATTGAAGAATGTTAGCTAGTGTTCGAAACATTTTAGGAAATATCTAAAATATCGATAAATATTGGGAAATATCTAAAATATCGATAAACGTTGGGAAATATCTAAAATATGGATTAATATCGGGAAATATCTAAAATATGGGTAAATATTGGGAAATATCTCAATTATGGGTAAATATTGGAATATATCTAAAATAAGTAAAAATATTGGAAAACATCCAAAATAAGTAAAAATATTGGAAAACATCCAAAATATGGAACAATATTGAGCAATATCTGAAATATTGAGCGATATCTGAAATATTGAGCGATATCTGAAATATTGAGCGATATCTGAAATATTGAGCGATATCTGAAATATTGAGCGATATCTGAAATATTGAGCGATATCTGAAATATTGAGCGATACCTGAAATATTGAGCGATATCTGAAATATTGAGCGATACCTGAAATATTGAGCGATATCTGAAATATTGAGCGATATCTGAAATATTGAGCGATACCTGAAATATTGAGCGATATCTGAAATATCGAGAAATATCTGAAATATTGAGCAATATCTGAAATATCGAGAAATATCTGAAATATCGAGAAATATCTGAAATATCGAGATATATCTGAAATATTGAGCAATATCTGAAATATTATAAATGTTGGAAATATTAGAAATGTTGGACATAGTAGAAATGTTGGACATATTAGAAATTTTGGATATATTAGAAATGTTGGACAAAATAGAAATGTTGGACATATTAGAAATGTTGAAAATATTGGAAATGTTATAAATATTGGAAACTTTGGAAATACTAGAAATGTTGGAAATTTTAGAAACGTTGGAAATACTAGAAATGTTGGAAATATTAGAAACGTTGGAAATACTAGAAATGTTGGAAATATTAGAAACGTTGGAAATACTAGAAATGTTGGAAATATTAGAAACGTTGGAAATACTAGAAATACAATAAAAATATTTAAACTGATGTATAGAAATCATTGGAAATAGAACGGTAGTTGGCAACCCTACGTAAGATGGTGAGTTAGCTAATGGAAACTAGGAATATAATAGGCTGCTGTTCCTATCTTTTGCTATACTTTTGTTAATTTCACAAAGTTCAATGCAAAAATGACGTTAGATTATGTAGTTTTTTTTGACAAAAATTCGCTTTCACAAATATTTTCAAACGATAAATGTATATCAGAAAATAAAATTAAAAAATTCTTAAGGGAACGAGCTTAGAAATATAATAATGAATGCAAAAAAGGCAATACAAATGACCGTTGCAACGCTTTCCAAGGCCACATTCTTTTAGAAAACCCGAAATAGTTTTTTTTAAAAAGGTTAAAACCGGCAAATATATTTTGACGAGCAGATTTCAATAACGTTGACCTTATTATATTCCGCAAGCGGACGACGTTTTCGTAATTTAAAAAAAGACTTTAAAATTAGACCTATTCAACTTTAATTGAACAGCGGCCATTTATCGAAGCATGCACCCTACGCAATTAATTGATTTGGCCTTCAACCAACCATCAATAGGAAGATCCTGAAGACGAACAGGCGTCAGCAACGGGTCAAAGCCGCTGAGGATATTTAACGTATGACATCACTTATCACTCAAAATGGCCATTTATCTTTGAATTAAACAATGATATACCTGTACTTAATCGTAGGAGTTGGTACGTCATAAGCTACAGCCAGCTTATACCATCTATTACCCTATCTATGGATTATACCATTCAAGGCTCATCGTATTTTAATGAAATACAATAATATAAACTTGGCTGTCAGCGGCGATCACTGCGGGGTTCTACAAAACTGGTTAAGTTATTCAATATATCCACCGCGCGGATAAATATCGTATGTTGCGGGAAGAATGCCCATTTTGAGACATTGGAAGGTTCCAGCCATGGAAGATTTATCCGCGGCTATCCAATGTTCAAGAATCCATTTCATAGGAGTGAAGGACACCGTTTTATCAAATTTAAGGAAAGGGGAAATTGGGGGAAACTAAACACTAATCTTTGTTACATCTTCCCAGTTAAAGAATTTGAACCCGGAATTTGATCGTGGTGGGTTGACAACGTGATTTTTGTCACATGAGAAAGGTCATGACGATTCGGGTTCATTTTGGCTTCTTTACATTTTGTAAATGTGTGTCACAGAATGACGGAAGCACTTGTCGACAACGAGTTGACAAATCATTTTAGTTTAAAATTAGAATAGCTTAAAGAGCATAAAAAAGAAAGTTTCTTGTTAAGAAATACCTCCAGGGTTATTTTCTACTCAAATGTCGCCTGCTTGCGCTATTTTTGAATGAATGAAATAAAAGCTTTAGAAACAAGTTTAATGTTCATATTTTATAAAGTGCAATTTCTTACTGCTTTCATAACGCAGACCAAAATTTCCGAAACAGTATGTAATATTTAATTAATTTCTAATTTTAATTTTAAGAATGTTTTGGAAATTGATATCTTTAAAGCATATTTGTACTGTTAAATAATTCTAAATCAAATGAATCAAGTCTTTACAGGGTATGCCAAAAATGATATCATTACGTTTATGATACCTAACTATACTTTATACCATTTAACTATTAAATTTTTGTCATTTCTACAAAATACAAAATTCAATTTTTAGTTTTATAATTTGAATATCATAGTTCTAATATACATCCAGGGTGCCCTATATGTGAGCAATCCACTTCAATTTATAGCTAAATTCTTCAACAATCATTGCATGATGGGACAACTTTTACGCTCGGGCGTCCGTTGAAATCGAACGCTAAGATAATTATATCAAGAGTAAAAATTTCAGAAAGAGATTTCAACAGTATATTATAGACGGCTTTTGTATATTAGTTTTACTGATATCGGCAGATTTCCTACACAGGACTGATGAGCCCCAAAAGGGCGAAACCGGTCTACTGTCGAAATATCTTTCTGAAATTTTGACTTTTGATAAAACCATAGTTCCTTATATTGTTAAAAATTTTCCCCGGCTTGATATTAACTTCATAATTAATTAATGAAGTCGTTGGAATATTTCGTGGGCGATACTGCTATTTCTTTATTCAACGCCCGACTATTTTGACAATGATTAAGTGTTGAAGTATCCGGCTCCAATTGCGTTTCTCCCACAAGCATTACAGCCTAAGGAGCATTAAGTGAGATTTTTGGCCATGCTATTAAGCTACAAAAACAAAGGTCATATCACCATTATGAATAACCTTTCTAATAGATTTGATGAACATTATAAATTCATATCTGCCCAAACAAAAAACCCACTTCAATATCACTATTTAATGATTAAAATAATGAAATTTCTGATGTGGATGCCGTTAGAGCCAAGTCGCCGCGCTAATTATAATAGATAAAAGTGATTATAATGGTGGCGGCAGCCAGAACATTAAATAAAGTTAGTCGTCGTGTTGCTTAATATCGTAAAGTGAAATTCAGAATGAGGAGGATTTAATAATTGACAAATCGTGACTAGGATGCATCTAAAGTGAAACTTCAAACAGACGGAACTTTTAATTTAAAGTCATAGATAATTAATGATCAAAATGTTAAATTTCATTTCGATTTAGCTGTTATTGGTTTTTTAGATTCCAATACTGCCGTGCAAAGCACAAAAGCATTAACGACCAAAACCAAAATATGGAGAAAACCCGCGAAATTCAAACTTTCTTTGCCTTAAGATACCCCAACTTACTTCTTTCAAGTTTATATAGTATACTTGGATTTTTCAACTCAAATTATATTCTGGTACTAAACAATTTACAGGCCAAACGATATTTCAGAAATATCATTAAAAAATGCTTTTTACAACGTATATGTTGGACTATTTATGTCTTAAAACGCGAAAAAAATGCTGATTTGACTTTTAAAGAAAATAAACACATTAATGCGTTTTTGGTTTGAAAATAATGCAAAAACCTAAAATAATGCGTTTTGTAACAAAAATTTTAAATTCGAAAATTAGTTAGTTAGTTAGTTAAATCGAAAATTTGGTCGTTAATGCTTTTGTGCTTTGCACGGCAGAGTAGTATCTACAAACAAATAAAAAAATTGCACTGACGTTAAAGGTCAACAGAAGTTTCGAAACATTATCTGTTTGATAAACCTGACGCAACTGTGATTGTACTTTGAGGTTTGTCTTCAAAATGTATGTTCTGATCTTAAACTTCTTTGTATCTCCGAAATACGAGATTTAAGAAACTGGACCGTACCGATTTGCATACCAGTTCTTATACAAAACTACTTAATTTCAGATTCTAGGTGAGCAAAATCAAAACACGACACGATATACGGGGAGATTGCATAATGATTACATTATAATTTGACGTTCCGTTTTGCAAAATTTGTTTTCGGCTTGATGGGTGAGAATCCCGACTCTGCTGGGAAAAATGGGCTCTGACAAATAATGAACCAGAAACTAGAAATTTATTCCGAATGCGTACGACAGTAACGGACAAAGAGATATATGTCAAATAAAAGTCGTGAATTCACACTACAATAGATTCGTTATTTCACGTTCGAACAACGTTTGTTTAACGAAAGCTCTTGAATTCACCCCCTTTTTTAATCAAATATCAGTCCTATAGTTTTAAATCGAAGGTTTTTTCTTTGTAGAAATGGTAGGTGAACAGGTTGTGGTAGGTGAACAGGTCATGGGCCGATATTTAAAAGCCAACGAAATGTGTTCATGTGCAATTGTATAGAAGTTGGTCTGTGTTGTTATATTATCGTTACAATTACAAATACGAAATAGTAAGCCTATGATTCTAGCTGTACTTTTGTCGTCGTGTAATACACTCAAAAATGAAAAATACCAACTTAAGTACTGCTCACAGCTCTGCTATGAGCACACCACAGGAAAAGATAGAAAAGAATATGCTATAATCTATAATCTAAAATCTAATGTTTTTGGAGTTTGGTTTTCTCATTTTCAATTTGGAGGCCCCTTACTTTAGGTTCTGTAACTCAAGTAGGAAGAAGCCTATCCCAGCTGTATTCATACTACAATAAAACTATCTAGTACGCATTTGAAGAAGTAATGACCACGAGTCAACAATAACACTTGGTCAGATACGGCCAGATAGTTAAGCTTTCGACTTGGCTTTCATTGAAACCCTCAATATAATTACTAATTATATTTGACTTTCACCCAATAAATTAAACAAACAACAATATTTCATATCCTTAATTTCTATAACTAAATTGAAAGCGAAATTTATGTATTTGCCAAGGTGACTTCCAAACGGATTGGAAATAAAAATAATCCGAATAAACTCGTTTTAATCGGAATTCGTGGAAAAGCAACGTCAGTAGATTGAAAATATGCAAATAAACAGCGTCCATCCCTCGACTAACTTGTTAAATAGAATTTCAAGAATAATAGGCTGCAACGAAACTGGGCTCTCTTTAAAAAAAAGAAAATTCATACAGGTTTTATTTCCAATTTTCACGGATTCCGGGTAAACCACCATCTAGACTAGTCAAGTCGCGAACACCAAGTAGGTCGAACGCCGTGACCGTTCGTGAATTCCAAGACATAGAAAGAGGTGTATCTTCCCACGTATCCAGATTGCCACGATACCATACCATCCCGGTGAAGCTACGACTCTGGTGAACTTTTATTTTCCAAAGAGGTTCAAAGCGTGGAAGACCCGCTCGGTACAAGGCCGCATAAACACTATATACAAACAATAACCCATTTGGAACACCCTTCACGATATCCAATTATAAAATACTTAAGATGATCTTGGAAAGACAATCTAAACAAAAGTGAGCTAAGGGGTTAAGTTTGCGGGTCTTACGACCTGCCGTAAGAAGCTCCAGTCTACACTGTTATATGCAAAATAAAAGGGATTCTACTTTCACTTTTCATTGAAAACGATTAAGTTACCACCGCTGAGTTTCAAACAAAGATCCGTCTGCCCCGCGAGAAAATATACACAAAGTATTCCATTAAAACTACCATCGATAATTGCTAAACAAATGCAAAGACATAAACCCCTGGTACGAAAATATATTTAATTCTTTAATAAAGCGGATCTTACAATCTGACGGTAAGCTTTTATTTTAGGTAAATGTTTTAAAAGAGCTTTTGTGTTTGACGGTTTATTTGTTTTTAGATTTCCAGCTAAACAATAAATTTCACGCCATTCAAAGTTCACTCTTTTTAGAAATAAAATCTCTTAATTCTACCATACAATATTACTGGCAAAGTTTTTTAAAACCCCTTTTCAGTAACACGAGAAGTCATATAACTCAAGCTGTGATAAAAATAACGGTTTTGTAAAAAAAAAGTATACTGTGTTATATAGTGTGGGTCTAATTAAAAATTAATTTAGCCCTTTTCTTGAAAGGTACAGGTGCTTTTGAAACAATGATCCTCCTACTGCGTGAAGATTAAAGAAGATAAAAATGCAGACTGCGTCAAAAATTCAGAAAGCATAACTGCTTCTGGATGTTAATAACGAACCCGCTTAATTACACTTTTCCGTTTTTTGAATTTCTTTCTAACGGCTTATACTAGTCCCTGTCATGTCTGTCAAAACTGGGTGTTCAACATTCGTACAAATCCTGTACACTCTAGAGAAAAATAATTTTAGAAATCTGGAAAATCCCGAAATAATGGTGAAAATCAGTTTCAAAATCTCGAAATCAGCCTTAAAAAAGAGAAATCAAAAACGAATATAGCGAAATCAGTTTTTGATTTCTGAAGTCACTTTGAGATTCAAAATCCCGTGCGCAATATTTGCAAATGCCGGACACCTCGGTCAAAACCAGGGTTGGCTGATTCAAATCAATTTGATATAAATCATGATTTCAATCGAGTGGTTTTTTTTTAATCATTTTTTTAAATTAAACAATGTACGTATTTCTATGGAGGAAAAAATGGCAAAAATAGGTTCTTTAAAAATTAAAATACATAAAAAATCTGAGCAAACTAAAATGTTAAATAGTACTTAAATTTAATTCAGATTTCATTTAATTCAAGGTTAGCCAACTGATAAAAGTAAAATATCCGTTAATTATACAAGAAAAGAGTCATTAATTGTATAAAAATCAAAAAATTCAATAAAATAAAAAACTAAATATCTGATTTAAATAAAAAAAAAATCCTATTTAAATAAAAAAAATCCAATTTAAATAAAAGATCGATTGATTTGATTTTTATTATTATTAAACGAAATGCGTTGTAGTTTTGAACCAAACAAGATCAATAAAGATTATAATTAGCATTGTATCGGTAATTTAGAAGAAATATTTTAATAATTAAGTTATGTAAATGAAGGGGAAACGATTAATTTATACTTTTAACAATTTTGAAACTAGTTTTTCACAGGATAATTTTTTGCCGTTATTATTTATTATTATAAAATTTTGAGGAAAATCTTTAAAATTAATAAAAGTGCTACACAATACGTAACGATTTCCACAACGCAAAAAATCTTGTTCTTAAATAATTCTAAATTGTGAATCAGATTTTCAAAATCTCTTTGGAATTCAATGTCTAGTACTAAAAATTGAGAAATATTGGACCCCTCAATAAATTAAAATAAAGCCGACTATTTGAAACCCGACAAAAATTTCCCGAAAATCTCGAAATCTCAAATGTAAAAATCATAAAAACATGAACATCGAAAATCTGCCACATAAACTTTTCTCAAATCTTTTCCAAATCTTAAATCATATTTTCAAAATCTTACTGTTCTTTAAACTCTAGTACGAAAAAATAAAATATCTGATCCCTCTCTAAACTAAAGTAAAGCTTACCATTTGAAAATATACCCAAAAATCTAGAAATCTCAAATGTAAAAAAATGTTAAATCAGGATCAAAACCTTGTTCTTAAATATTAAAACAAACCCAGACTTTCAAACTCTCTTTGGAATTAAAACTCTAGTACCAAAAATGTAAGTAAAGTAAAGTAAACTGTGTCCAAAAATTTCGAAATCTCAAATGTAAAAATCATTACCATTATTTAAGCATCTTTACAGAAAAAAGGTTAAACGATTAAAACGAATGCAGAACGGTGAGAATTTATCGTCCTTCGAAAATAATCATTAGCTATGTCAATTTGTTTGATTGCTCGCCATTAGAAAAGATAGCGCGAGTAATTGAGTTTGAGAAAACGCGAAACATTAAGATCCGTAACAGAGAGCGGGCGGCCCAATTTCGGTGCAGCTTGTTCGGATGGAAAGAATAATGAGTGATTAGTGGCATTGCGAGACGTGATGGTAAACAATGAGAACGGGTGAGAACTGCGAAAGGAGAAAGATGAGATGGGATTCCGGCGACGCGGCTGCGATGAAATAATGATGGCCCCGATGCGTCGGGCCAAGATCGGATCTCGCTTAACAGATAATATTTAACCTCGTGATTCCCTAAAAAGAAACCACGCCCCCCTGGCTATTCCTTCTGTAATCCCCCCCTCCTTCTTCCGGAAAGGGGGAAGACACTACGGTGCGATCGCAGGCTCTCTCTCCTGGTATGGAGGGGGAAGACACTCCGTGTAGGCGGAGACTATTTTCCGGGTATCATGAAACCAGATGGTATAGTTACGAACATATATTTTCCGTTAATCCGAATACATTATCGGTGGTCGTGTGGGCAACGTGATAAATCAAATGCCAGAGCAACGGTTTTCTCTCTGGGTGTCGTGGGAGGATACTCCAATCAAAAACCCGTTTCTTACAAATTCGCCGCGCGCGAAGAGAGATTAGATGCGATTCATGGGAAATTCGGGTTTTTTCCCCGAAAGGATTCGACTTGATAGGAAAAACGTTATAACGCCGCCCGGTCGTTAAGCTAGAAATTCGAAAACCAACCTTTTTTACCGTTCCTACCGCGGCCGACTTCTGCGTGACTACGAACATCAAGGACGGTTAATTAGCGAGTCATCGGTTTGATTTTCTTACTACATACTCTTACGGGCCAAGTTTCAATTGTTTAATTTAACTGTGGTCTTTAGGGTAGTCATAAACCCGTATTGAGACGTATAGTTAGAATCAAATTTGTGGTGTTGTTAAGAAATTGCTCATTTCACGGGGAAATACAGGAAAACTAGCGTTAAGTTTGTTGGATTAGAGAATTAAACTACGTTATTGAAATAAGTTTCTTGGAGAATTGTTAGGAAACACTTTGAGACGATAATTATAGGTATGCGCGAAGCACAAATTGTTATTAGGAATTGGGGTCTTGAACAGGGCCGAATTAAGGACTAGGCCTATGGGCCCCCACCAACTCCCAAAAAAATTGTGTACTGAAAAATCAGTGGACTTTTACTGTTTCACTGGATTCCCAGTGAAAATTTCACTCAACTGATGAAATCAATGGGTTTTTCACTGATTCGGTTTGAGAGAAAAACATATCAGGCTTGTTGCTTTATTATTTGAAAATCATTATTCTCGTGCCATAAGCTCAGCTTCGGGACACGCGAGTTTTGCGTTTTTACGCTTTCCTTACGTTGGTTCCCAACAAAATCTGCCTATAGGGCCCCACCTTCAGTAAATGCGGCACTGGTCTTGAAGGTAGAGTTATGAACTAGTATTGAAACGTATGGTTCGAAACCTATTTGTTGCGCTAATTTGAAACATTTCTTAGGTAATTGCTCAGTTTAAAGTCAAATGTGACTTCAATGGAAGTTCTTTTAGAACAGTTACATGTATGAAATGAAACACTTTATCTTCGTTCATGTTGTAAAACTTTTATGGACCAATTTGTTTAACCAATTTTATTCGCCGAACTAATTGCACAGTTTAAAAAAGGTAGGTTAGACAACTTTTGTTGGCGCAACACCAATATTAGTTTTCATACTATGCACTTACGACGTTAGTTGGAAGGGTAATTAAAGGTACATAAAAGTTGACCAACGAAAGTTGTTAAGTGCATAATATATCTTATGATAAAACTATTAATTTAACTATACTGATAATATTATTACTTGAAACATGTAAATACTTAGGCTCCCTCTGATATTTCAAAATGCTTTTGGAGGGAAACATGATGCAGGACGAAATTCATAATATAGCGAGTTTCTAAAATGATTACAGATGGAAAATTATTTTTTATCTAGTACATATTCCAATGCAATGTAATTTTAACATTTTACATTGTTAGAAAAAGTAGTACGCGCAGTAAATTTTGAGCCGAAATGTGGTGTAAACATCAACGGTTCCTAATGACATCTGCGTTGAGAGTGCGAAGATCAATGTTCCATTAGATTAACTTAGCACATCCACCAATGACCAAATAAATGATAACGTCTTTGGAACTGCACCGCCCACCTTTTCTACAGATCAACCAAGGTCTATTGAAAATTAACCCTTTCAAAAGTAATAAAACAAAACTTACTAAATATAATAGTAGTATCAAACTAGCCTGACAGGAATTTGGCCAATGAAGGGACTGCAGAATTTCCTATTCAAAAACTTACGATTACGCAATAGCTTTATGACAGACTTTCATTACCATAAATCATTCAATGCAACACTTAAATCTTTAAGTAATTAGCCATATAAAGGTGTTGAAAAAACTTTCCGGAAATCTTCAAATTGCTTTCACCCACTTCCGTTTTATCACCTTTGTTTCAAAATAACGACGGATAATTATCGGCTCGTTTCGTCAAATTTATATTTGATTATAAAAATAATGCTTCTAATTAAATATATTTAGAATCAATAGTCCTAGACCTACTTCACCGCTCTTAATTACATTCTGATGATATATTAATATCGTATTAAAGACCCTTATCTTATAAAGTTAATAAACACTAAAGTTTCTGTTATTCGAGAATGAAAATTCAAGCAATGGAGTATAGTTAAAAATAAATTGAAGTTTCAAATGTCAAACAATTATAAAAATAACGGTGCTTGGTTTATTTGGGAAAATCCCGTATTTGCAAGGCTAACAAAAACGAGAATTAAACCAAAGAACACTTTATGGTTTAATCCAGTAGAAAAAAGCCCGTTTAGAAGAACACAAAGGAGAAATTCGAAGAAGCAGCCGCTGTCAATTATGCAGGTATGAAGATCTCCTCCCATTTAGTTCCCCGAACGAAAAAATTGCTTTAATCGTTTTAATACGCATGAATATGAATTAAGGTCCGGGTTGTAAAGAGCGCGATCTCGAACCCCAAATCTGATTAATCATAATGAGACATTGCAATAACAGCCTTGAAATCAACTTAATTATTAGGAAAATATCTTGAAAGATATATTAATTAAATTTGAAACCCCGCGCATGAATTAATTCAAATTAGATGGGGAAAATCCTTTGCTGGAAATATATTCTCATTACAAGCGAGATACCTTTGCTTGCCTAGTGCCCACTAAGTCTTGTCGAACAGGTACCTATGAACTCACTTGTCTAACAATACCATCTACGAGATTTTGGTCTGCCCGCTTGCCTATCGTAATAAACGTATTAGACTTCGACCTGACCACATTTATAACGTAATAAACGTATTAGACTTCGACCTGACCACATGTATAACGTAATAAATGTATTAGACTTCGACCTGACCACATTTATAACGTAATAAACGTATTAGACTTCAATCTAACCACATATCTAACGTAATAAATGTATTAGACTTTGATCTGACCACATGTATAACGTAATAAACGTTTAAGACTTCAACCTGACCACATGTATAACGTAATAATCGTATTAGACTTCGACCTGACCACATTGATAACGTAATAAACGTATTAGACTTCGACCTGACCACATTTATAACATAATAAACGTATTAAACTACAACCTGACCACATTTATAACGTAATAAACGTATTAGACTTCGACCTGACCACATTTATAACGTAATAAACGTATTAGACTTCGACCTGACCACATTTATAACGTAATAAACGTTTTAGACTTCAATCTAACTACATATCTAACGTAATAAACGTATAAGTCTTCGATCTAACCACATACCTAACGTAATAAACGTATTAGACTTTTATCTAACCACATTTATAACGTAATTCCAAGTATGTAATTGGGCTTACAGTATTCAAGATTTCTATTCCATGTATCGGAAACAAAAAATGTATTACAAATAAAATTTGTTTAAAAACGTTTTCACCACGATTTAAATTTCATGAAACAAATACTCGAATCATCGCAAAAACCAATTGTTTAAAAATTTGCTAGTGATAATTTATTTTTAGTCATGTTCTTTAGAATAAAGTATTCAGTTTAAATATCTAAATATCGGCACCAATATCACAAAGCTGACGTCAGAGTGGCTCTCTTCGCAACTAATTAAAAATTTATCAGAAAAAAATATGATATTAACATTTTTTTCCGTCGAGCAAACAATTTAAGGAGGGTCAAAAATGACAACTAAGTTGGCTCCGAAAGAGACTAGTAGGTCACGAAACAACGGTCTCCAGCAGTCAGGGCATTTCATTTCCAAAATAAAAAGACCCGTACAGATCAACGCTGATATTGAAATATATTCGTAGCAACCAGTTTTGCCAGAAGAAACTCCTAAATTTTATAGTTTCTCCGAAGCAAGAAAGGGAAAATTAACTTTCTTCTTCGCAGGAACAATATTTTCGCGTACGTAAGAACACTAGAGTGTATTTTTAACGAATCTCTAAGCCTCGTGTATAAGGCGAGAGGTCGTTTAACCCGTAAGAAACCACGCATTTACATTTGTTTCTTTACTATTCACGACATTCATTTGGCCGAAGTGGAAAAATTGAAGTTAGCCCCTTTTTTTGTTTAAACTGAAGGAGTAAAAAATAGAATTTTTCTTTGGGGAAAAGAGAATGAAAAAAAGGTAGACACTTTGGGTGCGTCCCCGAATGCCTGTACAGACAATTTCACGTCAAACAAATATTTGGAGGGACCCCGTTAACGGAAAATCAATCAAAAGTAGCCTATATTTTCCAGCTTCGTTCCCAAACAATGCCTATTCAGAAAGAGTTTTTGCTCCGACTTAATAAACTAAATTTGACTGCATTTGCATAAGAACTGTCACTAGAACGAAAAAAGAAACTGAAATTGTAAAATAACTTTTGTGAAACCGTATTCGTTTTGAATATATAGATCGATTTGCGTGAGAACTGTCACCGAAATGTTAACAGTAATGATGAAACGGAAAAACTATTTTCTCTAATAAGTCGAGCTTTGTGTAGCGTTTAATATAACTGGCACGATCAAATTCCGAATGGAAAATTTTATATTGTCAAACTTTGTTCCCGGAAATTGAATTTTAAAAGATTGAAATATTATGAAAAATTGCCCATTGTACATTTGTTTTTCGACGACTATACGTGCTAAAAATAATGATATCTAGAAACTCAAATGGAATTATAAACTATTTCGTGACTTTAAGAAGTCTTAACTCAAATTGTTTGAATTATAAAGTTAACTCGTTATTTTTAACGATGAAATATTTCAGTTTAAGATTGTAATGAAATAATTTTTGTTAAAACTATGTTAGTTTGTATTAATGGATATATTGTATAAATAAATTATTCGATAATAAAATGGAGCTTTGAATCAACTTCGATTTTTTAATTTGTTTGTCTTGGGGAAAAGGACACTTTTTATATTGAAATATTGTAAAATTGGAACCAGATTTTGGAAAATAGGAACCAAAAAGGAACCAATGTTAAAATTATCAAAAAGTTGACTTAATTTTTAAATATTGCATCCAAAAATCGAAACGCTTCAGCTTTGACCATTTTGCAAACTTCCCTTAAACAGAAATATAAAAATATTTTAAGCGGATGGTGCTTATGCCCTTATCTACCTTATATATTAAATAGGTTACTTTGGGAATCAAATCTCGATTTAAGGGTGGGTTATGAACTAAAGAGACGTTAACAATAAGATAATCGAATCTCCATGTCCAAGATGTCCTATTCATCAATGAGTTCTTCATTATATTAAAAAATAAATTCTTTACGCCTTCTTTGTCTCGATAAACAAAATGGTTATCTGTCTGATAGCTTAATATAATCCACCATACAAAGAAATGACTTAAAGTAGGCGCAGTCGACTATTAACCGTCCTGCGCGTATCAACCTAGATTGTTTAACGGGC